>NC_063352.1:1064491-1134210 GCF_021869965.1 Rhincodon typus | reverse complement strand
GACCACGCCCCACACAGCCGGGCTCCGCCCCATCACCGGGACCACGCCCCACACCGCCGGGCTCCACCCCATCACCGGAACCACGCCCCACACAGCCGGGCTCCGCCCCATCACCCCTGCACCTCGTTGTCTCGGATTCTCCAGCATCTGCAGTTCCTACTATCCCTGCCCCATCCGCCCGGGCTCCGCCCCCATTCACCCCTGGGACCCACCCGACTCACCCCGGGCCCCGCCCCACACACCCTGGGCCCCGCCCCACTCATCCCGGGCTCCGCCCCATTCACCCCTGGGACCCACCCCACTCGCCCCGGGCCCCGCCCCCTCCCCCTGCCTGTCCCACACCATGATGTGTTGGTGCCAGGTTGGACAAGGTCAGAAATCACACAATACCAGGTTATAGTCTGGTAGGTTTATATAAAAACACAAGCTTTTGGAGACACGCTCCTTCTTCAGGTGTCAGCGAGAGAGGTGTCATCAGACACAGAATTTATAAGTAAAAGATCGAAGGGTCATAGAACTGATGAGAATGTACTGAACAAACCTGGGATAGCTGTTAAATCTTTAATCAGTTAGCAAGGATTAATATTCATATCCCAGAATTTCTTTCCAGTCTCTGCTCCGAGATACCTAAAGGCCTTATCAGTATTCCAGAGGTGACATCTCAGGTCAGGCAATGCATTTTAGGTGTGAGGCCTTGTTTAGAATCTGTCTGTATTTTAACTTGGAATCAGGCTGGTTATATTTCTAAACAAGGAATTTGTTCAATGCCACATTGACTGTCTACAAATGTGTGTGTCTACAAAAAGCGTGTGTGGTGGGGAGAGAGGTGTGTGTGTGTGTGGACACACGGTGGCAGAGAATGTGTGTGTGGGAGAGGGTGTGTGTGTGTGTAGGGGACAAAGTGTATGTTTGAGTGTGTGTGTGTTTGAGAGAGAGAGAGGGTGTGTGTGAGTGTGTCAGTGAGAGAGAGTGTGTGTGTGTGTGTGTAGGGGACAAAGTGTGTGTTTGAGTGTGTGTGTGTTTGAGAGAGAGAGAGGGTGTCTGCGTGTGTGTGTGTGTCTGTGCGTGTGTGTGTGTGTCAGTGAGAGAGTGTGTATGTGTGTGTATATCTGTGTGAGAGAGAGTGTGTGTGTGAGAGGGAGAGAGGGAGTGCGTGTGTGTGTCTGTGAGTGTATAATGTAGTGGGGTCACTGTAGAGTCATAGAGTCACACAATACGAAAACAGACCCTTCGGTCCAACTACTCCATGCCAAACATAATCCCAAACTAAACTAGTCCCACCTGCTTACTCCAGGCCCATATTCCTCTAAACCGACATCGAGTGCGACATGAACCCAAGATCCTGGTTGAGACCATCCTCGTGGGTACCGAACTTGGTTATCAGCCTCTACTCGGTGACTCTGCATTGTTGTGTATCTCGAAGTCCACCTTGGAGGATGTTTACCTGAAGATCCGAGGCCGAATGTCCCTGACACTGAAGTGTTCCCCAACGGGGAGGGAACATCCCTGTCTGGTGATTGTTGTGCAATGTCCATTCATCTGTTGTCATAGCGACTGCACGGCCTCACCAATATACCATGCCTCGGGGCATCCTTGCCTGCAGCGTTTGAGAGAGATAACATTGGCCGAGTCACATGAGTATCTGCCGTGTATGTGGTGGGTGGTGTTCCCACGTGTGATGGTAGTGTCCATGTTGATGATCTGACATGTCTTGCAGAGGTTGCCATGACAGGGCTGTATAGTGTTGTGGTCGATGTTGTCCTGAAGGCTGGGTAGTTTGCTGTGAACAATGGGCTGTTTAAGGTTTGGCGGTTGTTTGAAGGCAAGAAGTGGAGGTATGGGGAAGATCTTGATGAGGTAATGTGGTAAAGGCTGAGGAGAACATGGCATAGTTTCTCTGCTCTCGGGAAGTACTGGCCAACGAAGGGTACCCTATTGGTCGTGTCCCTTGTCTGTCTTCTGAGGAGGTCATTATGGTTTCTCACCGTGGCACGTCAGAACTGGCAATCGATGAGTTGAGCATCGTATCCTGTTCTTAGGACGGCGTCCTTCAGCACGTTCAGGTGTCCGTCACGTTCCTTCTCATCTGAACTCATCGACTTTCCACACTTGCCTTTCTCCTATCTTCGTGGATTTCAGGATTCTTCTGTGCTGCTTTGGATGATAACGCTTCTGGCCAGGAAATTCTTGGGGACAACTCCTCTAAATGTTAGTGTCTTTTGTTGGACTGATCAGAATTGGAAAAAGGCTGATTGGAAAACATAGGCCAAAGAAGGAGGATTAACTTACACTATAAAGAGCTCCTTCTTGGAGTATGAAAGTTAAAGTTTCACTCTGCTAACCCTCATTTGTGCACATTAGCCACAACCTTCTGGAATTTGTCAAAGGAGTGCTGCTTGAAGCTGGATCTAAAAATTCATTGATCCCTACATGCATTTTACTCATGTCAAACAGAACACTTCATTTCAGGTCCTTTAGCCACACTCACACTCCAGGCCGTGTCATGACACTGGCTTGTTTCAGCACAGCCAACCCATTTTCACGTGCTTACAGTCCACATTATCAGCTTTTCTCCTTCCCTGGCTTATGACCATCATCCCTTTGTCTGCCTAACTGTCTTTCTCGCTCTCTCTCTGGGCTCTGTCCCCACCTTATTCTCCCCCAACTCCCACCCTGAACCCTATCTTCAACATATCTACCACCTTTTCCTAGCTACCATCAGTTCTGAAGAAAGGCCACTGGACTTGAAACATTAACTCTGCTTTCTCTGTACACAGATGCTGCCTGACCTGCTGAGTTTCTCCGGCACTGTTCTTGTTGTTACATTTTGCTAATTCCAAGTTATGTTCAGATTTCCTGTGAATCTCCTTAATGAGTGTGCCAAATGAGGTTGCATCATGGAAACAATCACAGCCCTAGGACAGCTACAAATTCACACCATCCGTTTATCTTTTTTAACTATTAAAATTAAATCTCCTGCTCCTTAAACAAACATGTTTAAGAGCTTGAGATCAAGAAAACTTTTCAATTATTAATATATTACACCATAAAAATGTATTCAGATGAACAAAAAAATCCTAGAGGTCTCAGCATAGATAACTAGAAAAAACATTCAAATTACTCCAATAAAACATCAGAAATATTCCTTTATTTTCTGCAGTTTTGCGACTCTGGTTGTTGTTTGAACAGAGCCCTTGAGCAGATGTAAGAGGTAAACTTGCATGTCAAGTCCTCTAGTTCGGGATTGGGCTGTCTTAATGGCTGGCAATGTACTCAGATGCTGGGGCAGCATGGTGGCTCAGTGTACAGCACTGCTGCCTCACAGCACCAGGGACCTGGGTTCGATTCCAGTCTCAGGTGACTGTCTGTGTTGAGTTTGCACATTCTCCTTGTGTCTATGTGGGTTTCCTCTGAATACTCTGGTTTCCTCCCACAGTCCAAAGATGTGCTGGTTAGGTGGATTGACCATGCTAAATTGCCCATAGTGTCCAGTCAAGGTGGATTAGCCATGGGAAATGCAGGGTAATAGGGATGGGGTGGGTCTGGGTGGGATGCTCTTTGGAGGGTCAATGTAGTCTCAATAGGCCTAATGGCCTGCTCCCACCCTGTAGGGATTCTATGACTGAGAGAAAGCTGTAAAAGGGGGCTACAGGCTTTTTCTAGTTCTTCATGTAACTCATTGTTACCCAAAGTATCATGATCCTTTTGGCACGAACACAGAATTAATTCAAGACCAGCATAAATAGTGAAAACTTAAATTTGTAATGTGACTTCAATGATGAGGCTATGAAAAGTATTTCAAAGAAGCAGAAAATAAAGTGAAACCATTAGTAAGAATACTTTTGAAAGTAAATTACCACTAGGTACCTGAAAAAGAATTTTATTTCTTGCTGTACATAAATATGCATATCTTCATAACATCCTTCAGTCTGAGTCTTCTTGATCTTCAGTGCTGAATGAATTATTCACATCTCTGGGTGCAATGCACAGGGTAAGGGAGCACCACAAAACAGAATTTGGAAAAGACTTTAGAGAGGTGACCAAAGGCATTTTATATATAACATCCACTCCACTCTCAGTCTAAACTCTCTGCTCTCAATCTCCTTCAGCATTTTAACGGAGCTCTGTGAAACAATTTCAGATCATTACACTGCTCCCTTATGAGACTGAATACGTGAATGGTTTAGAGGATGGGGAAAATAATTGTAACTGGAAGAGCTGCTCCTTTTATGTGGTACCTTCAGTATTGGAGCTGTTTCCTCAGATTCTAGGAACAGTAGTTACTGTTTTATAAGCTGTTGCATTTGGTTGGGACTTTGGGGAAAAAAGCAACAGCACTTTAAAAAGGAGGAAGGAAGAGAAAGGGCAGGGACCACATGGGCAGTGATTCAAATGGAGAAAGAAACCTACACTGATGTCTGACCCAGCAGTAACCTTCACAGTTACTTGGTGTCAACTTCAAAGGAAAATAAACAACAAAATTCACAGCTGACCTTGGAAAAACCTGTGTGTGGGAGCTCATAGCAGGGCAGCAGCTAAGTGAAAACCGAAAGAACCGCGGATGCTGTAAATCAGGAACAAAAACAAAGTTGCTGGAAAAGCTCAGCAGGTCTGGCAGCATCTGTGAAGGAAAAATCAGAGTTAACGTTTCGGGTCTGGTAACCCTTCCTCAGAACATTGGACCCGAAACGTTAACTGTGTTTTTCCCTTCAAAGATGCTGTAAGACCTGCTGAGTTTTTCCAGCAACTTTGTTTTTTGTTTCAGCAGCTAAGTGGCTGGTTTTAAAGTGTAACCTTATTGTTATCTTTAGTAAATCTACAATAGTGAGTAGAGTGGGTTCTTTTTTTGATTATATGTTTTTATTGAGATCTGTGTCTTGATTAAACTTTTAAAAGTATTAAAAAAAGGTACTGAGCAAGCCTGGAGTAGTGTTTTTAGAGCAGTAAGACTATTATTTTCTGGGTCTGTAGATTGTTAAGGTACAAAGATGGCCTTTAGTAGAATGATGTGCTCATCCTGTCAGATGTGGGAGATTAGGGAGAGTTTCCATGTTACTGATGATTATGTATGTAGGAAGCATGTTTGGTTGTGAATCTTATCGGATCACATGGATTGGTTGGAGTGGCAGTTAGAGGCAATGAGGAATTTACAGGAGCTAGGGGGTGTGACGGATGGCAGTTGTGGGAAGGGAGATAAACTGAAGATACAGTGAGGTTGATGGGTTACCTGCAGGATAGGTAGGAGGGGGAGGCAGGTAGTGCAGGACTCTCCTGCAGCTATCCCCATCTCAAACAAATTGCTGTTTTGGAAAATATAGGGGGCGATGGACTCTCAGGGGAATGTAACACTGACAGCCAGGTTTCTGGGACTGAGACTGGCTGTAATGTAATGAGGGGTACGCCAGGTTCCAAGCGATCAATTGTGATCGAGGACTCTCGAGTCAGAGGCACTGACAGACTTTTCTGTGGTTGACAGCGAAACAACAGAATGGCGTGTTGTCTCCCTGGTGCCAGGATCAAGGATATCTCAGAGAGGGTGCAGAATACTCTCAAATGCAAGAGGGACCAGCAGGGGGTCATTGTACACATTGGAACTAATGACATAGGAAGAGAAAAGGATGAAATTCTGAGGAGAGAATATAGGAAGTTAGGAAGGAATTTAAAAAGGAGGTCCTTGGGAGTAGTAATATTTGGATTACTGTCGGTGCCACAAGCTAATGAGGGTATGAATATGAGGATAGAGCAGATGAATGTGTGGCTGAGGAGCTTGTGCAGGGGAGAAGGATTCACATTTTTGGATCATTGTAAATCTCTTCTGGGGTAGAAGTGACTTGTATAAAGAAGACAGATTGCAGTTGAATTGGAAGGGGACTAATATACTGGCGGGGAGATTTGCTAGAGCTGCTCGGGAGGATTTAAACTAGTAAGTGGGGGGTGGGACCCAGGGAGATAGTGAGGAAAGAGATCAGTCTGAGACTGGTAGAGTCAGGAAAAGAAGTAAATCAAACAGTCAGGGCAGGCAGGAACAAAGCAGAGAACAAGGTAGGACTGGTAAATTAAACTGCATTTATTTCAATGTGAAAGGCCTAACAGTAAGGCAGATAAACTCAGGGCATAGTTGGGAACATGGGACTGGGATATCATAGCAATTACAGGCACATGACTCAGGGATGGACAGGACTGGCAGCTTAATGTACCAGGGTATAGATGCTTTAGGAAGGATAGAATGGGGAACAAGAGAGGAGGGGGAGTGTTGTTTCTGACTAGGGATAACATTACTGTTGTCCTTAGGGAGGATATTCCTGGGAATATGTCCTGGGGAGTTATTGGGTGGAACTGAGAAATAAGAAAGGGATGATCATCTTGTTGGGATTGTAAGGAGATCTCAGTTACCTGTAAGAACAACAGGATGGTTATGGTGGGGGATAACTTTCCAAACATAGACTGGGACTGCCATAAGTGTTAAGGGCTTGGATGGAGAGGAATCTGTTAAGTGTGTTCAAGGGAATTTTCTTATTCACTATGTGGATGTACTTACTAAAGAAGGTACAAAACTTGACCTACTCTTGGGAAATAAGGCAGGGCAGGTGACTGAGGTGTCAGTGGGGGACCGGATCTAAAAATTAAAGTTCTAAATTGGAGGAAGGCCAATTCTGATGTTATTAGGCAAGAACTTTCAAAAGTTGATTGGGGACAGGCAAAGGGACAGTTGGAAAATGGGAAGCATTCAAAAATGAGATAACAAGAGTCTGGAGACAGTATGTTCCTATTAGGATGAAGGGCCAGGCTGAATGCTGGATGACTAGAGAAATTGAGGTTTTGGTCAAGAAAAAGAAGGAAACATATATCAGGTAAGACAGCAGGAATTGAGTGAATCCCTAGAAGAGTATATAGGCAGTAGGAATATACACAAGACAGAAATCAGGAGGACAAAAAGGAGACATGGGATAGCTTTGGCAAATAGGGTTAAGGAGAATCTAAAGGGATTAGACAAAGACATTAAGGACAAAAAGGTAACTAGGGAGAGAACAGGACCCCTTAAGGATCAGCAAGGCCACCTACATTTGGAACAGCAAGAGAAAAGGGAGATATTAAATAAGTATTTTGCATTAGTGTTTACTGTTAAGAAGGACATAGAACAAAGAATGTGGGGAAATAAATAGCGACATCTTGAAAAGTGTCCATACTAGATGGTGGTGGTGCTGGACATCTTAAAATCCCCAGGACCTGATCAGGTGTACCCTAGAACTCTGTGGGAAGCTTGGGAAGTGATTGCTGAGCTTCTTGCTGAGATATTTGTATCATCGAAAACCACAGGTGAGGTGCCAGAAGACTGGAGGTTGGCAAACATTGTGCCACTTTTTAAGAAGTGTGGTAAGGAAAAGCCAGGGAACTATAGATTGGTGAGCCTGACATCAGTGGTGGGCAAGTTATTGGAGGGAATCCTGAGGATGAGGTATACATGTATTTGGAAAGGCAAGGACTGATTAGAATTGGTCACCATGGCTTTGTGCATGGGAAATCGAGTCTCACTAACTTAATTGAGTTTTTTGAAGAAGTAACAAAGGGGATTAATGAGGGCAGAATGGTGGATGTGATCCATATGGACTTCAGTAAAGCATTCGACAAGGTTCCGCATAGTAGACTGGTCAACAAGGTTAAATCACATGGAATACAGGGAGAACTAGCTATTTAGGTATGGAACTGGCTCAAAGGTATGAGACACAGTGTGGTGGTGGTGAAGTGTTACTTTTCAGACTGGAGGCCTGTGACCAGCGATGTGCCACAAGGATCGGTGCTGGGTCCACTGCTTTCATCATTTATATAAATGATTTGGATGTGAATATAGGAGGTATGGTTAGTAAGTTTGCAGATGACATCAAAATTGGACGTGTAGTGGACAGTGAAGAACGTTACCTCAGAGTACAATAGGATCTTGATCAGATGGGCCAATGGGCCAAGGAGTTTAATTTAGATAAATGTGAGGAGCTGCATCTTGGGGAGTGTTGCTGAACAAAGAGACCTTTGAGTGCAGGTTCATAGTTCCTTGAAAGTGGAGTCGCAGGTAGACTGGGCAGTGGAGGCAGTGTTTGGTACGCTTGCCTTTATTAGTCAGTGCTTTGAGTATAGGAGTTGGGAGGTCATGTCACTGTACAGGACATTGGTTCGGCCACTATTGGAATCCTGTGTGTAATTCTGGTCTCCCTGCTAAAGGAAGGATGTTGTGAAACTTGGAAGGGTCAGAAAGAATTTACAAGGATGTTGCCAGGGTTGGAGGGTTTGATCTACAGGGAGAGGCTGAATAGGCTGAGGCTATTTTCTCTGGAGCATCAGAGGCAGAGGGGTGACCTTGTAGAGGTTTATAAAATCATGAGGGACATGGATAGGGTGTATAGATAAGGTCTTTTCCCCGGGGTGCGGGAGTCCAAAACTAAAGGGCATAGGTTTAATGTGAGAGGGAAAAGATTTAAAAGGGACTTAAGGGGTGAAGTTTTCATGCAGAGGGTGGTGTGGAATGAGCTGCCAGAAGAAGTGGTAGAGGCTGGTACAATTAGAACATTGAAAAGGCATCTGGATGGGTACATGGATAGGAAGGGTTTAGAGGGATATGGGCCAAATGCTGGCAAATGGGACTAGATTAATTTAGGATATCTGTTTGGCATGGACGAGTTGGACTGAAGGGTCCATTTCCATGTTGTATATCTATGACTCTATGACTGATTCTGCACTTATCACTTGCAGCTGCTCATTGTTTGTTTCCATTTCATTTTGCTCTCTAATCTCCTCTACCTTCCCTCCAATAGGAAGCCTCCTTTTTTTTATAGTTTATCTCCACTTCCACTTTTCCCTGCCTTTTATTTTCTTAAAGTCCTGTTACATCTCTGGTTAAAGGTCTCTTTCTATAGATACTGAATATGTCCACTGAATATCACCAGCACTTTCTGCTTTTGTTTCAGATTTCTGCATTCACAATATTTTGCTTTTGCTTTTTATGTGCTTGCACATATTAAAATATAATTCATTAAAGCACAAGCCATGTTATTATAGAAGAAGTGCAGCTATTTGATGTTTTATTTCATTATATGAAAATTTACAAAGGGTGCAAATGCATTTTTCAAAGCATTATTGTGCTGTATTGCTTTGAGTGCATAGCAAGAACCAACAGCAAAATGCTCTGACTCTCTTTTTGTTACAGTTAGGAAATATTTCATTGACATTCAATGGAAGGAGGATGGTTTTGACCTCTCTGGAATTGTTAGGCCTCCGCTTCTCTACCCTAACCCAAAACCGGTGAGTATGGCGCAGTGAAAATATTTTTTGATTCTTTGTAACTCAGGAGTTTTTTTTAACTATAACTCAACCATGCAATACTGTTTTCCTTTTGAAAAAAAGCTTATCATCTCTAAGCCTACATCAGAAATTCTGTAAATTCTGTAAAATTGTTAATGCCCATATGATTTTGAAATACTAATTCAAAATAACTTCCCTAACACACAGTTGAATAAGTTTAGATTATTGCTGAAGAAAGACACACGTTGTCAAAGTTTTTCAACTAGTTCAGTCTACTTTGAATTAGAACATAGAACATAGAACTGTACAGCACAGTACAAGCCCTCAGCCCACGATGTTGGCCAACCTATTATTCTACTCTAAGATCAATCTACCCTGCATACCCTACATTTTACTATCCTCCATGTGCCTATCCAAGAGTCATTTAAATGTCCCTATTCTGTTGGCAAAAATTGCCAAAATACTTTAAAATCTAATCATTGTTTAGTACAAGTATATGCTACAGATGAGCTGATATAAATCTGTAAGACCATAACAAATAGCAAAAGGAGTAAGCTGTTTGACTCCTCGAGCCTGCTTCACCATTCAGTGCATCATGACTATCGTAGGATATATTTCTTACACATCAGCCTTTACAGTATTAAATCAATTTGATTTAACTTTTCCTTCGCCTCCGCCGCATCTGCTCCCAGGATGAGGCATTCCACTCCCGTACATCTCAGTTGTCCTCGTTTTTCAAGGACCGTAACGTCCCCCCCCTCAGTGGTCGAGAACGCCCTCCACCGTGTCTCCCGCATTTCCTGCAACTCATCCCTCACACCCCGTCCACGCAATAAGAACCAAAAAAAATCCCCCTCGTCCTCACGTACCACCCCACCAACCTCCGGATCCAACGCATCATCCTCCGACACTTCCGCCATCTGCAATCCGACCCCACCACCAAAGACATCTTTCCCTCCCCACCCTTATCTGCTTTCCGGAGGGATCACTCTCTCCATGACTCCCTTGTCCGCTCCATACTCCCCTCCAGCCCCACCACACCCGGCACTTTTCCCTGCAACCGCAGGAAGTGCTACACCTGCCCCCATACCTCCTCCCTCACCCCCATCCCAGGCCCCAAGAAGACTTTCCACATCAAGCAGATGTTCACCTGCACATCTGCCAATGTGGTATACTGCATCCGCTGTACCCGGTGTGGCTTCCTCTACATCGGGGAAACCAAGCGGAGGCTTGGGGACCGTTTTGCAAAACACCTACGCTCGGTTCGCACTAAACAACTGCACCTCCCAGTTGCGAACCATTTCAACTCCCCCTCCCATTCCTCAGACGACATGTCCATCCTGGGCCTCCTGCAGTGCCACAACGATGCCACCCGAAGGTTGCAGGAACAGCAACTCATATTCCGCTTGGGAACCCTGCAGCCCAATGGTATCAATGTGGATTTCACAAGTTTCAAAATCTCCCCTCCCCCCACCGCATCCCAAAACCAGTCCAACTCGTCCCTGCCTCCCTAACCTGTTCTTCCTCCCACCTATCCCCTCCTCCCACCTCAAGCCGCACCCCCATCTCCTACCAACTAACCTCATCCCGCCCCCTTGACCTGTCCGTCCTCCCTGAACTGACCTATCTCCTCCCTAACTCCCCACCTACACTCACCTTTACTGGCCCCATCTCCGCCACTTTGACCTGTTTGTTTCGTCTCCACCTATCCTCTCCTCTATCCATCTTCTATCCGCCTCCCACTCTCTCCCTATTTATTTCAGAACCCCCTTCCCCTCCCCCTTTTCTGATGAAGGGTCTAGGCCCGAAACATCAGCCTTTCTGCTCCTGTGATGCTGCTTGGCCTGCTGTGTTCATCCAGCCCTGCACCTTGTTGTCTCTTGATTTAACTTTTGTTTGCAGAATTTACTGTCATTATGAAGTAAAGTTTTTGGGAGAATGTTTTTCCACTTAAAACTGTAGCTCAATAACCTACTTGATTCCACCAGCATTGTCTATATTCAAGGTAAATGAATCCAGTTGTTCCAAGCCACCTAAATGGCTGAGACTATACTTGCTGTTCTCCCTTGTCTTATAGAACCATTAAATTGCTTCAACATGTTGATGAACTATTCTCCTACTTCATCTCACTTACAATATGACCTGGATCTTCTTTAAAAGGACTCACATCACTCTCAATTTCCCTGTTATTTCAAATGCAATTGCAACATTATTAATGTTAATCTCAACAGCTTTTACAAGTTTCTTTTCATATTCCATTTGGTAGCTCTGCCTATCTTTTTGTCTTTCTTTGCTGCACTTTCTAGCTATCCCAGTGTCTGGATGCATACTTTTCTAAATTGTTGTTTGCTGTTTCCTTTAATGTTATGTTATCCTCGCCTCTTTTTGTCAACTACAACTGGTTTATTTGGCATGTAGGCATCTTACCCCTTCTGAGTACAAACTGGTCCTATATTAATTGAAATTATTTTTGTATATGTACGACTGTGCATCTGTGATTTACTTGGTAACATTTCCAACCAATATTTTTACTTTATTTGTTCATGGGGTGTGGCTGTCGTTGTCTATGCCAACAATTATTGCCTATCCATAGTTGCCTTGAAGAAGTTGATGAAGGGCAACTTCCTTCACCCACTACAGTTCATTTGTTTGGTGGTTGGGCAGTGGTGGTGGTTGGTAGTTACACCTACAGTGCTCTTAGGAAGGGAGGCCAGGATTTTGACTCAGCATAAGAAATGGTAAGTATAACTGCAAGCCAGAATGGCGTGTAGTATTGTTCCCATGTATCTACTGCCCTTGTGCTTGAAGTTACAGAAGGTGCTGTTGAAGAGGTGTTCGGTGAGTTAGTGTGTCCGTATGGAGAGAATGAATATTGAAAGTTGTGGGTGCAGTGCCAACCAAGCCGGCTGATTTACTTAATCTCTGTTTAACTGTTCCAGAATCTCGAATCTTAGTGACTGTGTTACATTCTTCTTTTTCAAATTAAGCATTTAATTGGATGATGATATAGTATTTGTTCAATTACTCAGTGGATTCTAGAAACTTCCACACAATTGTTATTGAACTAATGCCTATCACAGATATCATCTATCTAACACCTAATCTCTATTTAAGTAATGGAATGACAATTGCAGTTTTCAAATCCAAACATACAGTTCCTTCTTTGGACAACTATGACTAATGCTCCTGCATTTATTCTACCTATTTATTTTATTATCCTCAAGTAGTTTCAATCAAGTCCTGCAGTTTTGTCTATCTTAAATACCATTACTTTCTTATTACCATTTTAAAAAAAATTGCATTAGCTTTCCCATGTTCTTCCTCTTGATTTATTTTTAGGTTCTTTTGTGCCACTGGTCATTTTTCTCTTCCTTCATTTTAACTATGGATTCAAAGTACCTATTTATCAGGTTTGTAACTTTCTTAATTTTTTTTGCTTTGATTTTCTTTGCTTTTTCTTTTATATTTCCTTCTTACAATTTATTACTTTCATTGTTTATCACTATTAATTGCTCCACAGTCTGCTAGGATTACACCTTTCACAATTGCGGAAGCCTTTTCTTTTATCTTGATAATGTCACAAACTAATTTGTTGGCCATAGTTGCTTAACTACAGAAGTAGAAGTTATTTTAGTATTACACACAGATTGTGTATGGTGCCAGACATTTATTTGAATACTTACCATCTTTTTTTCTATAGGTTGATCCATTAATTATCAAGCCCAAATTACTGTGGTCAATTTAATTTTATTCCACCAAGGTTTATTCTCTTGCTTTGTGCCTCACCTTCTCCCTCTCAAATGTAACATCAAATTCAGGCATATTGTGACTATTTGTAAGACACTTGCTTGCCATCAGATTGTTAACATTGACTGTGGCCCATTGCTTATTACAATCTGGGATAGTCTGATCCATGTTCTTTCTAAAACATACTGTTCCAGATAATTAAAGGCTCCCAAAATGACCATTTTGTTTTTGATACATTTCCTTGTTCTCCTTGTATATTTTCATATATACACCATATAACATTAATTCTGTGAGAAGTCTAAGGGGAGTGGTGATCAGTAGGGCTTAATACTGTTATTACATCCTTAACCAAAAACAGAAGTTGCTGGAAAAACTTAGCAGAACTGCCATGATATCAAATCTATAACTTCTACTTCACTGATAATTCCCAGTATTTTCCTGTATTGAAGCGAATGAATTTTATTGTTGTATCGACTCAAATGGTTACAGTGAAAGATTTATGTCACCACTTACAGCGCCATCTTAGGTACAAAGTTACCGAGGTACAATCCTTAGTTACACAATAGAGAAACGAAGAAGAAAAGGTTGTATTACAGTTATACACAGTATAACCATAGGTCAGAAAAACAAGAAGCAAAGTCTAAAAAGACAAACAGCTCACTTTCTATCCAAGGTCTCTCTGCAGCAGACCAGCACTGGGGCCCTCAATGTGATCTCATCATTGGCTGTCAACATGTTCCGCCCCAGGCCCCTGGTCCCCCGCTCCAGCCCCTGGTTACTGGGGTCCCCGTCCCTGGTCACCGGGGTCCCCGCCCCAGGCCCTGGTCACCGGGGTCCCCCGCTCCAGACCCTGGTCACTGGGGTCCCCGCAGACTGCTGAACCTGCTATGGAGCTCTGGTTGGACTGTTCCTACTCTGCCAACATCTTTCCTGTGAACGTTGAAGTCTTACATAAATACTGACAAAACTGAGAGCTTACACTTCCTCAGCTTTTAATAACATGCAGATTTCAACAAAATACACCTGGTTTAGAAGCTTCACAAACTAACTTTCCTACGGATATTGTTGTTTTCCCTGAACTGTCCTATGCTCCTTTTTAGGAAAGAAACTATAATTGCTTCTGACCTCAGTCAGGTCTCCTCCAAACTGCCCTAAACTTTCAATTTAAGTTCCTTAAACTGGAGTAAAGTGTTGATTATCCTGAAACAATAACAAGCAAATGGCCTTCAAAGTTTACCACATCCACTATAAACCACCATAGTGAAATCAGCCTTCCATTGGCATTCCATGGGGTGCCTCGTTTCTGACACATACTGGATCAACACTGTTAACAGGGGAATTGTCTGACTTATTTTATTTTTAAAAATCACAAAAGTAAACCACCAAAAGTAAATAATATACCAGTATTTTAAAATCCAAACTCTTATAAATAATGTTATATACAAATATAAATATATATATATATCTTTACTCTTATACATCTACCTTCCATCACAACAGTCATCTCCATTTTACTGTGAGTTCTCTTCACATGCCATCAGTTTGTTTCCTTTTCATCCAGTCTTAAGAATCTCCCCAATTATTGTCCCACAAATACATGACGTCTCATGTCTTTCACATACAATGGACATTGATATCCAAGCTCACTATATTTATGCATGAATTTGGTATATCTTGCTAACCTTTCTTCACTTTCCTTTTCCCACCTTGTTTCCCATAAGATAGTTATGATCCCAGCCAATGATACTACTGGACAAGACAAAGCTCTGAATGACATAATCTGGCTTCATTGATTTTTTTCTTAAAACTTTTAGATAATGTGGTGGTTAGCCACTGAAACATGTTCATATAATGCTGCAGTGCTTCTTATAGCAATGGAACAGAAATTTATGATAGATGAAGTGATTAATAAAAAGCAAGCTATGTAAATAGAGAACTCAGTTAAACTGATTTTAAAACACACAGAAGTTTCAACCTGTTTCTCAACACTGTACATTTCAGAGAGTCAAGTCCAAAGAAAGTACACCATATCTCTCAATTCCTTAGGCTCCTTATGCTTCTATACTTCAGAGAAACTTCTGACAGTTTCTTTGCCAGCAGTGAATAACAACAAGCTAATTAAGAGATGATAAAACTAATTACGAGGGAGAAAATTGATTATGAAAATAAATTGGCAATAAATATGAAAACAAGCAGCAAGAGATTCTACAGAAATATAGAAAGAAAGTGGTCAAAGTGAGTATGGGACCCTTGCGGGATGTGACTTAGGGAAATGATAATGGGGAGCAGGAAAATGGCAATTAATTTTGCATTGGCCTTCATGATCGAGGGCATTGTAAACTTCTCAAAGATATCAGACAAACAAGGTCTAATGGGAGGAATGTTTTTGTAACAGTCTCTATCATGAGGGACAAAATATTTGACAAACTAACGGGACTGAAGGCAGATGAGGTGCCAGGACCTGATGACCTGCCAGGACCTGATGACCTGATGACCTGCATCCAAGAGTTTTGAAGGAAGTAGCTGCAGAGATAGTGGAGGCACTGATCAAAATATTCCTGAACTCGCAAGGTTTCAGCAGTTTGAAAAATCACTTGTTTGATGTCCTTGTTCAAGGGAGAGAGACAGGAAACATAGTCCAGTTAGCCTAACATCTGCCATTGAGAAAATGCTTGAGTCCATTAACAGGGAAGAAATAGCAGGATATTTAGAAAAGCTTAACACAGTCAAACAGAGTCACCCTGCTTTTGTGAGGATACAACAAGCAGTGTTGCTAAAAGGAAACTAGTAGATGCAGTGTATTTGGATTTCCAGAAAGAATTCAATAAGGTACCATATAAGAACATAAGAACTAGGAGCAGGAGTAGGCTGTCTGGCCCTTCGAGCCTGCTCCGCCATTCAGTAAGATCTTGGCTGATCTTTTCATGGTCTCAGATCCACTTACCCTGTATCTCCCTGTATCCCTTAATTCCTTTATTGTTCAAAAAAATACCTACCTTATCTTTAAAAACTTTTACTGAAGTAGCGTCAACTACTTCACTGGGCAAGGAATTCCATAGATTAACAGCCCTCTGGGTGAAGAAGTTCCTTCTCAATTCAGTCCTAAATCTGCTCCCTCTAATCTTGAGGCTATGCCCTCTTGTCCTAGCTTCACCTGCCAGTGGAAACATCCTCTCTACTTCTATCTTATCTATTCCTTTCATAAATTTATATGTTTCTATAAGATCCCCCCCTCAATCTTCTGAATTCCAATGAATATAATCCCAATCTACTCAGTCTCTCCTCATAAACCAACCCCCTCAACTCTGGAATCAACCTAGTGAACCTCCTTTGCACCCCCTCCAGTGCCAGTACATCCTTTCTCAATTAAGGAGACCAAAACTGCATACAGTACTCCAGGTGTGGCCTCACCAGCACCTTTTACAGCTGCAACATAACCTCTCTGCTTTTAATCTCAATCCCTTTAGCAATGAAGGACAAAATTCCATTTGCCTTCCTAATTACTTGTTGTACCTGCAGACCCACCTTCTGTGATTCATGCACAAGGACACCCAGGTCCCTCTGCATAGCAGCATGCTGCAACTTTTTACCATTCAAGTAATAATCCTTTTTACTACTACTCCTACCAAAATGTATGACTTCACATTTATTTACATTGTATTCCATCTGCCAGACCTTTGCCCACTCACTCAATATATCTATGTTCCTCTGCAAAGTTTCACAGTCCTCTGCACACTTTGCTCTGCCACTCATCTTAGTGTCACCTGCAAACTTTGACACCCTACACGTGGTCCCCAACTCCAAATCATCTATATAAATTGTAAATAATTGCGGTCCCAACACCGATCCCTGAGGCACACCACTAGTCACTGACTGCCGGCCAGAATAGCACTCATTTATCCCCACTCTTTGCTTCCTGTTAGTCAACCAATCCTCTATCCATGCTAATACTTTACCCTTAACGCCATGCATCCTTATCTTATGCAGTAGCCTCTTGTGCGGCACCCTGTCGAAGGCCTGTTGGAAATCTAGGTACACCACATCCACTGGGTCCCCATTGTCCACCTTGCTCGTAATGTCTTCACAGAATTCCAAAAGATTTATCAAGCATGACCTGCCCTTCATGAACCCATGCTGCATCTGCCCAACGGGACAATTTCTATCAAGATGCCTTGCTATTTCTTCCTTGATAATAGACTCAAGTATCTTCCCCACTACAGAGGTTAAGCTAACCGGTCTATAATTCCCCATCTTTTGTCTACTTCCCTTTTTAAACAGTGGTGTCACATTTGCTGTTTTCCAATCTGCTGGGACTGCCCCAGAGTCCAGCAAATTTTGGAAAATTACCACCAGTGCACCTGCTATTTCTCCTGCCATCTCTTTTAATACCCTGGGATGCATTCCATCAGGGCCAGGAGACTTATCAATCCTTAGCTCCATTAGCTTGCCCAACACTACCTCTTCCATAATAATGATCGTTTCCAGGTCCTCACCTACCTTCGTCTCTTTGTCAATTACTGGCATGTTATTAGTGTCCTCCACTGTGAAGACTGATACAAAATACCTGTTCAATGCCTCGGCCATTTCATCATATCCCGTAACTAAATTCCCCTTCTCATCCTCTAAAGGGCCGATGTTTACTTTAGCCACTCTTTTTCGTTTTATATATTTATAGAAACTTTTGCTATCTGTCTTTATATTCTGTGCTAGTTTTTTCTCATGTTCTATCGTACTTTTCTTTATAGCTTTTTTTGTGGCTTTCTGTTGACCTTTAAAGTTTTCCCAATCTTCTAGTTTCATGCTGTTTTTGGCCACTTTGTATGCCTTCTCTTTCAATTTGATAGCCTCCCTTATTTCTTTAGACACACATGGCAGATTACCCCTTTTCTTACAGTCCTTCCTTTTCATTGGAATATACTTTTGCTGAGCACTTTGAAAAATTGCTTTGAAAGTCCTCCACTGCTCGTCAACTGTCCTACCGTAAAATCTTTGTTTCCAGTCTATTTTAGCCAAGTCCTCCCTCATTCTATTGTAGTTCCCTTTGTTCAAGCACAGGACCCTGGTATTGGATTTTATCTTCACACTCTCCATCTGTATTCTAAATTCAACCATACTGTGATCACTCCTTCCAAGAGGATTCCTAACTATGAGGTCATTAATTATTCCTGTCTCATTACACAGGACCAGATCTAGGATAGCTTGCTCCCTCATCGGTTCCATTACATACTGTTCAAGAAAACTATCACGGATACACTCAACGAACTCCTCCTCAAGGCTACCCTGACCGAGCTGGTTCGACCAATCTACATGTAGATTAAAATCCCCCATGATAATTGCCGTACCATTTTTACAGGCATTAGTTATTTCTTTGTTTATTGCCCGCCCCAATGTGATAAAAGGTTATTACTCAAGGTGGGCGCTCATTGTGTTGGGATAATGTATTAGAATGATTTGAGGATTGATTAACACACAAAAGACAGAGAACATAGAAGTAGAACATAGAACAGTACAGCACAGTACAGGCCCTTCGGCCCATGATGTTGTGCCGAACTTTTACTCTAAACCTAAGGTCTATCTAACCTCCACCGCTACCTTATACTATCATCCATATGCCTATCTAATAGCCGCTTAAATGCCCCTAATGAGGCCGACTCCACTACCCTCTCTGGCAATGCATTCCACGCCCCGACCACTCTCTGAGTAAAGAACCTACCTCTGACGTCTCCCCTATATTTACCTCCTTTCACTTTAAAACTATGTCCCCTTGTAAAAGCTACCTCCACCCTAGGAAAAAGTCTCTGGCTGTCTACTCTATCTATACCTCTGATCATTTTGTACACCTCTATCAAGTCACCTCTCATCCTTCATCATTCTGAAGAGAAAAGCCCTAGCTCTCTCAACCTTTCCTCGTAAGACCTTCCCTCCATTCCAGGCAACTTCCTGGTAAATCTCCTCTGCACCTTTTCCAAGGCTTCCACATCTTTCCTGTAATGAGGTGACCAGAACTGGACACAATACTCCAGATGTGGCCAAATCAGGCTTTTGTATAGCTGGAGCATAACTTCACGGCTCGTGAACTCAATCCCTCTATTAATGAAAGCTAACACACCGTACGCCTTCTTAACAACTCCATCTACCTGGGTGGCAGCTCTCAGGGAACTGTGAACATGAACCCCAAGATCCCTCTGCTCCTCCACACTGCCAAGAATCTTTCCGTTAACCCTGTATTCTGCTTTCAAGTTTGTCCTTCCAAAATGAATCACCTCACACTTTTCAGGGTTAAACTCCATCTGCCACTTCTCAGCCCAGCTCTGCATTCTATCAATGTCCCTTTGTAACCTAGAACAGCCCTCTGCACTGTCCACAACGTGACCCACCTTCGTGTCGTCGAAGAGAGCTGGGATTATTACAGTTTGGAAAGATGTAAATAACAGAGCGCCACAAGTCTCAGTTCTAGGGCTTCAACCATTGACTCTCTATATTAATGACTTGAAGGAGGGTGGCAGTGTGTAATATATCTGCATTTGATGATGATTCAAAAATAGATGGGAAGGCATGTTGTAACCATACTCTCTGTTATATTAACAGGACAATGATGTTTCCTCCTGCCTGGGATATTCGCTGCATAAATTGCATCATTAAGTTTCTTTTAGATTTGATAAGGTATAGTAAATATTGGTTTTAATGGTTTCCCAGAAACAGATAACAATACTAACACTTAGTCTCCACCACAAAATATCAAACTTTGTTTTTTTTAAACTTCTCTAATATTCATTATTTATAGAGAACTCTTTAGGTGCTTTTTTGGCCAGCTGTCATGGTTTGCTGGTTTCTGTCTGAAAATTGGACAAAAGCTAGAAACACAGTTTCTGATCTTTGGATTATCAGTTTTTCTTGAAGCAGTTGGAGTGGTCTTCTCACCTCATGCCTTTTAGGGACATCCCTAATGGCAAACAGTAGCAAGGGAATTCCATTATTCCAATCACTGCACATTCTTAACAACAAACTGTGATCATGGACTCTGAAGTTCGATGCCGTCTTTCCAATGCACTTTAAGATTGTGGGTCATATGTGGAAAATGTAAGTTACTTTATTTCCAAACTAATCATCATTTCTTTGAATATTTGTAACATAAACTTTCAACTCATTGATTTCTTTGGATAAGCCATGTATTGTAAAAAATTGAACTAACTTTTCGCAGTAATTTTCTCCAAAGGCACAGCTTCAGGAAATCTTGTTGAAACATCTACAAATGTTAAACGTTATTATTTCTAATACCTGTTGTAGGCAGGGGACCTATGTAATCTATTAAGACCAGGCTAAAAGGTTCTTCAAACGCTTGGTATTGAAATTAAATGCTCAGATTTAATTGATGGCTGGGGTTTCCCATTACTTGATAGGTATGCCAGGTCTGATAATATCCGACCACATCTTGGCCAACCAATAAAAATGTTTTCATATTTTAACCTGTGTTTTCCTAATACCCCAAGTGACCTGCCTTTGAAGCTTGTGAGCCACTTCTAAACTTCCACTGTAATACTCACAGTCCTGATAGACTACTACCCATTCCTCATGGGTGGGTGTGTGATCTGGTCTCCATTATCTGATCACTACTTTGTTGTTCAGGTAAAAACACTCAGGTTTTGGTTCAGATTAGGTTTCTTTCTTGTGCTGAATTTTAATTGATAACTTTCCAATTCAAGGTTACAAGCATTGCATATTGTTTCTTTAACAATTTTGAAATTGTTAAATTTGTTCTTCTGACAAACCTACATACACAGTCATAGCTATGAGCTATGAAGACACCCTATAACATAAAGGCCCAAGCATCTTTTGGCAAATTTTTCGACCCAGCTACCTTTTCCCACAAAGTGAAATGTCTTTTGACCGCATCCTGGGTAAATTTAATTACTACATGTAGATTTTTAGTTAAATTAAGTCACTCATTGGAATCAGATGAACCTCTGATCTACCATCTTTCCATAAAGTCTTTCTCTGGCCAAATTATGTTGTCTGATTTCTCTCTGTCTTTGGAGCTCAAGATTTCTTACTTTCAGTTCCCTTTGCATTTGCTGTTTTCATTCTCCTCCCTTTCCATCTGCCTTTGGTTTTCTTCCTCTTCCTGTTATTTTTCTTCCTATTCCTTTTCCATTGCTGTTTGTCTTTAGCTGTCTTCATTTTCATTTTTCATCTTATTATCTTGTAGTTTGAGTCTTTTCATTTTCTTTTTTCCTTTTTTTAAATTTCTCCCGAAGAAAGGTTTCCACATTTTCAGCTATATCTTACCTAATTCTGGATTTGGTGTCTCAATTTCAGTTTTCTCATTCTGAACGTTGGAAAATCCTTTAAACATCTACCTTTTACAAGGCAACAAGGTGCAGGGCTGGATGAACAGAGCAGGCCAAGCAGCATCATAGGAGCAGAAAGGCTGACGTTTCAGGCTTAGACCCAGGTCCTGCTTCACTTGTACCTTCAATATATCTACAAATTTTCTCAGTTTAACCTTAGTCTATTCCTTTATTCATTTATGGGATGAGGGCATCACTGGCCAGGTAGCATTTATTGCCCATCCCTAATTGCCCAGAGGGCAGTTAAGAGTCAACCACATTGCTGTGGGACTGGAGTCACATGTAGGCCAGACCAGGTAAGGATGGCAGTTTCCTTCCCTAAAGGACATTAGTGACCCAGATGGGTTTTTCCAACAATTGGCAATGGATTCACTGTCATCATTAGATTCTTAATTCCAGATATTTATTGAATTCAAATTCCACCATCTGCTGTGGCGGGATTTGAACCATGGCCCCCAGAACATTATCTGGGTCTCTGGATTAACAGTCCAGCAACAATAACTCTAGGCCATCACCTCCCCAATAATCCACTGTTATGTCTTCTACTCCCAGAAAACTTTTCGAAACATTCAAAGCTATCTTGAAAAGCCAATCCATGTAGTGAAAAAACTTTACTACAACACCCCTGTTTTATATCCACATAACCATTTATTTAAGAGACACAGATTCCTCTTAAATTAAAGGGCTTCAAATCTGGTGAGCAGTCCTTGTTTGTCATGATCTCAGCTAATGTTACTAGTGGACATGTCAGATCCCAGAATGCAATCTGACCTGATAGATCATATTTTTGTTTGTTTTAATTAACGTGGTGATCAGTTACTAAAACATAGCGATACAAGGCTGCAGAGCTTCTTTGACTACAGAACAAATTTATGATGCAAAAGAAGAAAATAACCAATTTATCTAAATGTAGAGCGCAGTAAGAATGATCTTCCATGTAATTACGTGGCAGCAGAGTAGGATGTTCCAGTTGGAGCTCCTTTGCCCCACTCATTCTTTTCATTTTTCTTCTGTTCTGGACAATATGGTGGCTTTTTCTTTTCTTGAGTTTTTTTTTATACTTTTAACTTTGTAAACATACTTGGAGGGGAATGGACGAGGCAAGGCTTGAACAGACGCTGTTGCGTGGAGGTGAGGCCCAGACTGGAGGATGTCGTGGGGAGGTGAGGCCCAGACCAGAGGGTGTCGTGGGGAGGGGAAGCCTAGACCAGAGGCTGTCGTGGGGAAGGGAGACCCAGACCAGAAGCTGTCGCAGGGAGGTGAGGCCCGGACCGGAGGCTGTCGCGGGGAGGTGAGGCCTGGACTGGAGGCTGTCACAGGGAGGGGAGGCCTGGACTGGAGGCTGTCGTGGGGAGGTGAGGCCTGGACTGGATGCTGTCGCAGGGAGGCAAGGCCTCGACCAGAGGCTGTCGTGGTCTGGAGTCTTGGTGCTAGCACGGACTGGGGTGAAAGAGGCTGTTATTCGAGTACTTGTTTCGACCTTTTTATTTATTTTTCTTCCAATTTTGTATTAAATACCTATGTATCTGTACGTAGATATCTTGTACCTAAGATGATGCCATAAACAGTGACATTGCAAACTTTTCACTGCACTCATTCAAATGCACACGACAACAAAGCCTTCATTACCTTCTCCCTACTTCAACCTCACCTATTGATTTTCTTTTCTCTGTACTAATGCTATCAGTTTCTCCGAGAGCATCTCACAATTTCTAGCCTCCAGCTCCGAGATACTCCCTTGCCTCTCTATCTCCTAGGTAAGTGGTCTAGGCCTCAACACTTGCCCACAATTTATAGCCTCCAAGTCCAAATGACTCCAATTAGCAGCAGTAGCTGGAGGGAGTTCTGGGGGATAGCGACAGCAACAAGTTAGCAGTGACTCCTGTCTTCAAGGATGGAGGCCTAATTATCTTAATGAGATAAATGTGGAACAAAAGGGCAACTAGGGATGGGCAATAAAACGTTGGCCAGCCAGCGATGCCCACATCGCACAAGTGAAGTAAAAAGAAATTGACCACATGGTAAGACACAGAGTAATGGACAATGGATATTTTCCAGGCTGCAGGAAGGTTTGTAGTGGAGTACTGCGGAGTTTCATGTTGGGACTCCTGCTTTTCCTGATATGTATTACTGATCTAGATCTTGGTGTGCACAGGGCAATTTCAAAGTTTGCAGATAACACAAAACTTGAAGAATTCTGAACTGTGAGGAGGAATGTATCAAACTCCAGAGGACACGGGCAAGGTGGTGGAGTGTGCAGATAGGAAGCAGATCAATGCAGAGAAGTGTGAGGTGATGCAGTTTGGATGGAAGAACACAGAGACAATAGAAAATCAGGGGTACAATTCCAAAGGGAGTGCAGGAGCAGAGGGACCTGGCTGTATATATGCATAGATCATTGAAAGTAGCAGGACAGGTAGAGAAAGCATAGGGGCATAGAATATAAGAGCAAGAAGGTGATGTTTAACTTATACAGGACACCTGTTAGAAGTCAGCTACAGTTCTGGGCACCACATCGTCGAAACGATGTAACTGCATTGGAGAGAGTACAGAAGTGATTTACAAGAATGGTTTCAGGAATGAGAAACTTTAACTATGATGATAGCTTGGAGAAATTGGGACTGTTAACCTTGGAGGGAAGAAGTGCAAGAGGAGATCTGACAGAGGTTATTAAAATTATGAAGGGGCTGGATGGACCAAATAGGGACAAACTCATCCCGTTCACAAAAGGATAAAAAAAAAGGGCCCAGATCTAAAGTGATCTGCAAAAGAGGCAAGGCTGAGGTGGGAAAAACTTTCTTCATTCAACGAGTAATTAGGGTGTGAATGCACTGCCTGGAAGTGTGGAGGAGGCAGGTTCAATCGGAGCGCTCAAGAGAGGCATTGGCTGGTTATTTGGATAAAAAGAAACAAATATGTAAGTGTGTGGGAATAAAGCCACACATTGGCGCTAGGTTACAGTGCTCATTTAATGAGCCTGGCCTCATTCTGCACCGTTACATTTCTGTGATTCTTTTCTGAATTGGACAGGCAGCTATGCCGTCAGTGGGTGGCACATCTGTCACTGTTAGTGCAGGTGGGGAGATGTCCTAAGTGAATGATTTGGCAGCACGGAGGGCATACAGTGTTAGTGGTGTCAGGTTTTGGGGTGGGTGTCTGCGAGTGAGGGAAGATGTTACAGGTGACAGTGAGAGTGGCAGAATATGAGACTTTGTGGGAGGGGAGTGAAGGTGAGGAATCAGACAGAGGATAATGGCACTGACCCTGGCAGAATGGAGAAGGGCATTACCCTATTCCCCCAGACACCGAGACTGCACTGACCAGGGGCCAACCTTTGACAAGTCTGGCATGGTCTGGTGTCATGGCCTCCTCTGCTGATCCTGGGGAAGAGGAAAGTCCTGCCTCTGCACTACCCCACCACGCAGGTTCTAGGTCCTGGCCTGCAAAGTGGGCAACAATTTCTGCCTGTCTGCCACATCAGGGGCAAATGTCAGGAACTGTGCAGGGCATCTCCAGACTGACAGACTGTGGGCATACAGCAAGCTTCTAAAGATGGCATGAGTACCCATCACCAAGCTGTTCCAGTATGGTTACAACACTGGCATCTACGTGTAAACTTGCCCAAGTATGCCCTTCACATAAAAAGCAGGAGAAATCCAATCCGACTAATAACTGTCCCATCACTCTCCTCTCTGGTACGTCAACTGCTCTGCCCAGGACCGTAAGAAACTACAGAAGTATGTATGCACAGCCCAGTTCATCACTGAATCCAACCAGCAATAACTGATGGGTGTCTCCCATGACATGACCCAGCTCTACTCCCATCTGACTTTGATGCATGGCCATTGTGTTGATGCACATACAGTATGCCCTGCTATGTATGGTGCAGTTGTAACAGTGAGGTAGCATGGTGACACGCAGCAACATATCCACCCTCTTCATGGTGACTGCTGACAACCAGGACAAGCTGCTGGGCTTTGAGTCTGCACTAAAAGGCAAGGTATGGCAAAGCAGAAATGCAGGGAGCATCCCCACAGATGTAAGGTGAGTGAGTGTTAGGAGAAATTAGCAAACAACCCTGAGCTGTAATCTGGTCCAATCCATGAGCTGGGTGCCCATCCGTATTCACAAAATGTCCTTGCAGCATCATTGCAATGTAAGGTGCAACATGCCACACAGTGTGGCATTACAGTGCAGAGGTGGGCTGTAAGTACTTTGGAGATGTGTGACATCAGAATTAATAGACTAGGGTGTGGCGCTCAGTTCCCAGGGCCATGCCCTGAGATGTTATTGCCGTGTGACCAAGATATTGCTCTGGAGAAACAAGTAGTGAGCTGAAGTCACCAAGTACCCACTCAGATTTTAGAACATCGAACAGTGCAGGAACAGGCCCTTTGGCCCACAATGTTGTGCCAAACCTGATACCAAATTAAACGGATCCCTTCCACCTTCCCTTGGTTAATATCCCTCCATTCCTTGCATATTCATGTGCATATTTAAAAGTCCCTTAAATGCCCTTATTGTATCTGCCTCCATCACCACCCCTGGCAACGCATACCGTGTTCCCAACACTCTCTGTGCAAGACATGTCCCTCATGCTTCCTTTGAACATTTCCCATCTCATCTTAAATACACGGTCCCTAAGATTAAATATTTCAACTCAAGGAAAAAGATTCTGTCAATCCTATCTAGGCACCTCATAATTTTATAGACTTCTATAAGGTCTCCCCTCAGCCTCTGCTGCTCCAGAGAAAACAACATGAGTTTTTCTAGCCTCTCCTTATAGCTCACACCCTCTAATCCAGGCAGCATCCTGGTAAACCTCTTCTGCACCCTCTCCAAGGCCTCTATATCCTTCCTGTAATGTGGCGACCAAAACTGAATGCAATATTCTAAGTGTGGCGTAACCAAAGTCTTACAAAGCTGCAACATGACATCCTGACTCTTGTACTCAATTCCCCGACCAATAAAAGCAAGCTTACCATATGCCTTCCTTACCACCCTATCTACTCAGATGGCCACTTTCAGGGAGCTATGGACTTGAACCCCAAGATCCTTCCGTACATCAATGCTATTCAGGGTCCTCCCATTAACTGCATACTTTTCCTTAACATTTGATCTCCCAAAGTGCAGCACCTCACACTTACCCGGATTAAACTCCATCTACCATTTCTCCACCCATATCTGCAACTGATCTATATCCTTTGACACTACCCATAATTCCATTGATCTTTGTATCACCTACAAACTTTCTAACCCACCCATCTATGCTTTCATCCAAGTCACTTGTATATATCAAAAATGAATCCCTGTGGAACACCACAAGTCATGGACCTCCAGCCTGAAAAACATCTGTTCCCACTTCCCTCTACCTTTTATGGCCAAGCCAGTTCTGGATCCACATGGCCATGTCACTGTGGATCCCATGCATCTTAATCTTCTAGATGAGCCGACCATGAGGAACCTTGTCAAAAACCTTACTAAAATCCAGTTAGACATGGATTGGAAAATACAACAGGATGCTGAGAAAGGTCTCACTTGATTCCTCATGTAAATCTCCCAGATTTCTCACCATAGCCCTCATCATTCAGGGTCCTATAAGATACTGTCTATTGCTAATTGGAGGCGAACCAAAGCAGGGTAGTCAGTATGGGGGATTACTGTCATCCTTCCAGTAAAGTATAGGTGCTAACTGCATAGAGGGAGCTTGTGACTAAGTCAATGCAGTTACCCAGGTCCTTTGAACCTGGTGATAGATGAGGAAGAAGTTTATTCATACTGAGTGTCTGCTTTTGGAACCCACATCAAAGTAAAAGGAGTTAATGAGTTACTTCCTGACTAGTGCAGACAAAACACCTCAGGTGAGTTTGCTAATTTCTGTGTATTTCCTGTGTATGAACGACACAAGTTATCTTGCAAGGAGATTTGTGAGAGAGCTACAGTTCACCCAGATTTCAGCTGAGGACCAGGATCATGATGTACAAAAGCCTTATGGAGTCAATGTCTTGTCTCGTGGCAGGGAAATACACAGTTTCCTCTTTGTGATGAGATGTGTCCTTACAAGGAAGTTGTTCTGTCCTGTTTCTCTTGAAGATCGATGTTGTCAATCTGGTGTCGAGATGTCTGCTCCACGTAAAGCAGAGTAAATGGCTTTGGGAATTTTTAAAAAATTTGACAAAAGAAGCAACAATGGGTGGAGTCAGACTCACATAGACCCAGGGTTTTAGTTTTGCTTTCAAAAGAGAACAAAGAACAATACAGCACAGAAACAGGCCCTTCGGCCCTCCAAGCCTGCGCCGACACATTTTGCCCTTCCATACTAAAATTGTCTTCACTTACAAGGTCCATGTACCTCTATTCCCTTGATATTCATGTATTTGTCCAGGTGTTTCTTGAACGCTGCTATTGTGTCTGCTTCCACCACCTCCTCTGGCAGCACTTTCCAGGCACTCACCACCCTTTGTGTGAAAAACTTGTCTGGCACATCTCTTTTAAACTTCCACCCCCCTGCACTTTGAACCAGTGTCCCCTAGTAATTGACCCCTCCACCCGGGGAAAAAACATCATAACTTCCACTCTATCCATGCCATTCACAATCTTATAAACTTCTATTAGGTCGCCTCTCGACCTTCTGTATTCCAGTGGAAACAAACCCAGTCTGCCCAACCTTTCTTCATAGCTAAACTCCTGCATACCAGGCAACATCCTGGTAAATGATTTCTGTACCCTCTCCAAAGCATCCACATCCCTCTGGTAGTGTGGTGACCAGAATGGTACACAATATTCCAAATGTGGCCTCACTAAAGTTCTATAAAGCTGCAGCATAACTTGTCTACCCTTATACTCAATGCCCCTTCCAATGAAGGCAAGCGTGCCATAAGCCTTTTTTACTGCCTTATCTAGCTGCACTACCACCTTCAGTGATCTGTGGACCTGCACACCCAGATCCCTCTGCATATCAACACTCCTCTAAGGGTTCTGCCATTCACTGTATAATTTCCACTTATACTTGACCTTCCAAAATGCATCACCTCACATTTGTCTGGATTAAACTCCACCTGCCATTTTTCTGTTTATGCCTCCAACTGATCTGTATCCTGTGACAATCCTCCTCACTAACTGCAACTCTACCAATCTTTGTATCGTCCGCAAACTTACTAATTAAACCAGCCATGTTTTCTTCCAAATCATTTACGTAGACCACAAACAGCAGAGGTCCCAGCACTAATCCCTGTGGAACGCCATTAGTCAGAGCCCTCCATTCCCAAAAGCATCCTTCCATCACTACCCTCTATCTCCTATGACTAACACAGTTTTGTATCCATCTTGCCAGCTCCTCCCTGATACCATGTGACTTCGTCTTTTGTACCAATCTGCCCTGAGGGACCTTGTCAAAGGCTTTACTGAAGTCCATGTAGACAACATCAACCGCTTTTCCCTCATCAATCATCTTCGTCACCTCCTCCAAAAAAACACATTAGTGAGGCACGATCTCCCTGCACTAATCAGTCCATTTTCTTCTAAATATTAGTAGATCTTGTCCCTGAGAAGCTTTTCCAATAATTTCCTTACCAGTGATGTGAGGCTCATAGGCCTGTAATTTCCAGGATTATCCCTGTTACCCTTTTTAAACAATGGGACAACACTGGCTATTCTCCAGTCCTCTGTGGCCAAAGAGGATACAAAGATGTCTGTCAATGCTCCAGCATTGTGTTCTCTTGCCTCCCTCAATATTCTGGGATAGATCCCATCAGGACCCAGGAACCTATCTATCTTAATACCTTTTGGACACAACACCTCTTCCTTTTTAATAGCAACTTGGCTTAGAAACTCAACACTCCCTTCCCTGAGATCATCCTTCATCAATTCCTTCTCTGGCGAATACCAACATAAAGTATTTATTTAGGACCTTACCTACCTCTTCCGCTCCACATATAGATTCCCTCCTTTGTCTTTGAGTGGGCCAACCCTTTCCCTGGCTATCCTCTTGCTTTTTAAATCTGTATAAAAAGCCTTGGGATTCTCCTTATTCCTATTTGCTAATGACTGTTCATGACCCCTTTCAACCTTCTGTCTTGCTTAAGTTCTTTCCTACTTACATACTTCAGTCATTGAATTTGGGGTTTTGGAGTTGAAGCTGCTAGATACAGATCTCTGTCTGCTGCCGCAAAATAAAACTTGAGTTCTCTGCTGCTAGATTCATTCTGTCGGTATTTTTGGAGATAATCTCTGCTGTAGGATCTTATTGGTGCTTTATTGGAGTTCATAAAGATAATATCCATCAACATATCCCTGTGCACCTTGTCAGTGAACGCAAAGTTTTTAGCAACATTAATCAAAATTGACTTCTCTTTCACAAATCCATGCTGACTCTCCTCAATCAGGTCCTATTTGTCCAAGTGCTCACTCACTCCTTCCCTGCTTCAAGTCCAGTGTCCCATACTGATGAAGATAGATTTAACTCCTCTTTCTCCACCGATGGTTCCTGACCTGCAGTATTGCTGTTAATGTTTCAATTCTACCGCAGCACCAACAGTAAAATAATAACCTTATATCATTTCAAATTTCTCAGGAATACCTTCAGACCTTTATTTCCTCCACAAAAGATAGTAACTCCTACATCTTCTCCCTCTGAAGTAGGATAGTTGCTTTCATAATTTTCGTCAGTGCCTTACAAAGAAGTGTCATTGAAAATAAATGGCTACACTCAATTGTTCCTAATTATCTTTTGTATGGAATAAAATCCATTGTTTTCATGCTTCTGGAAAATAATCATTTGCTTTCAATGTTTAGTCACTATATCAGTGTTTTTGAACCAAGTATGTGAAATTCTTTATGTTCCATATCACGATTTTAAAATCGCCTCCTTTATTACCCAAATGTTATATTTTGTGTTATGGAAAAGTACATTTTAGACATCAGATGTTATATTTTTCTGATGTGTAACTGTTACGTACTTTGAGTTATGAGGCGCAATGTTGACATCTATCGGCAGGAAGGAGTTGTCTCTTTCACCTAATGTCACAGTTATAAGGAGAAAAAGTTGAGTTTTGAATTTTTTAGACATTTTTCTTGAGTGCACTTGGTATTACAATATATGTTATTGATTATAGAATTGATTACATTGTTATAAATTACAGAATATTTTTAATTACATTATGTTTCTGCAAATCAAAATATAATTGTGATTAGTCAACTGCCATCTTAGTAAACGGTCACTAATTTATAATCATTTAAATAACAATGATTATTGATAATTTAATTGTTGAGTATAATTTAAATGTGCTCAAAAATTGTAATCTGTTTTCTTCTATTATTGTTTTATTTTGAAAGGTCAAGATGGAAAAAAAAATCACGCAGGATGCTGAAAGCAGTCAGTAAGGCGACAAAAGAGCCTGCTTCATACAAAGAACATAGAACAATACAACACAGGAACAGGCCCTCAGACCCTCCAAGCCTGCGGTGGTTCATTTTGCTTTTCCATGTGAAAACAGTCTTCACTTACAGGATTCACATCCCTCTATTCCCTTCCTATTCATGTATTTGTCCAGGTGCTTCTTGAACGCTGCTACTGTGTCTGCTTCCATCACCTCCTCTAGCAGTGTGTTCCAGGCACTCCACCCTTTATGTGAAAAATGTGCCTCACACATCTCTTTTAAACTTACCCCCTCACACCTTGAATCTGTGTCCCCTAGTAACTGACCCCTCCAGCCTGGGAAAAAGCCTCATACTTTACACTCTATCCATGCCATTCACAATCTTATAAACTTCTATCAGGTCACCCCTCAAACTCCTGCATTCCAGTGAAAACAAACCCAGTCTATCCAACCTTTCTTCATAGCTAAACTCCCCCATACCAGGCAACATCCTGGTTAACCTTTTCTGTATCCTCTCCAAAGCATCCACATCCTTCTGGTAGTGTGGCAACCAGAACTGTATGCAATATTCTAAGTGTGGCCTAACTACAGTTCATAAGAAAATGTTAACATCTTGCTCCAGCACCAGCTCTTCAGAGAGACAGGTGAATTCATGTTCAATATATCCAGGTCAAAGGCAGTCTTTCAAATCACAGACTACGGTAAGAACAAGATCCATATCTGCATTAAACACTGCTTTGAGATTTGAAGCCTCAAGCTAAGTCGATGCTAAAGCCATTTTTCAGACGTCAGGTTGCGTTTTGTTCTTCAGATTTTCAAAATCACTTCAGAGTCCAGAAAAACAGCCAGTTCGCAATTGAAAAATCACAAAGTTTCCAGAGAAGTGAATGGTGTAGATAGTGTAAACAATATCACAGTAGGCAGCACAGTTCCAAATTGTTCCAATTTCAAGTTAGGTGAGAGGGAAGTAACTACCCAAGAGTCCTTAAATGTTGGCAGTCAATCCTGAGAGAAAATGGAAGAGAAACTGTAGTAGATGAATAAAGTGAGTTTTGCTTTAAACCTGGTAGTTTGCCTAATCAAATTGCAACTGGAACATATCACTTTACATTTACCTTTAAAATAAGAACGTTTTAGTGTCTAGACTACCTTCTGAATAGTTTGAGGTGATTTGATCTGGTCCATAACATATCTAACATAAAATGGACACTAATTTTAAATGTTTTTAAATTTATGGTATGTGTGTATCAGAATTTAATGCCCATCCTAATTTCTTTAGAGAAGGTGATGGTGAGCTGCCTTCTTTAACCATTGCAGTCCAAGTCAGGATGGTGAGTGGCTTGAAGGGGAACTTGCAGGTGTGGTGTTCTCATCTATCTGCTGCCCTCTTTCTGTGTGGTAGAGGTCATGAGTTTGGTAGACATCATGGAGTCAGATTTTCAGAGCACAGGAGTAACCCTTTGGCCCACTGTCCACAGCCACCAAGTACCTCTCTGGTCTCGACCATTTTTTAGTACATGTCCCATAGGCTTGTAGTTATTTTCCATCAACCTGTTCAGACATGTTAGGACACACTTTGAGGGACGTGAACCTGGATCTGCTGGCTACAGCAAGTGACATTACTTCTCAATGTTGCGATGGCTACCTGTACCACTGTTTCCGGCAGAGAGTTCAGGATGCCCATTACCCTCAATGAATAAAAGTCTTTGTTAAATCCCCTCCAAACCTCCCATCCTTGAATTTAATTTTATGCTTCCTGGTTATTCAACCTCTATGAATTGAAAAGTTTCTTCCCATCTACCCTATGTTACTCAATTTTGTATACCTCAATCAGATTTCCTCATCAAACTTCTCTGCTCTGAGGCAAACAATCCCTGCCTATTTATTGTCTCTTCATAATTGTAATGCTGTAGCCGAGGGAACTTGTGCCCAATGGAAGAACAGAAAATAATATGCATAAATATCAGAATCCTGTCCCAAATTATTTACATTAATTGATCTGACACTTTCAAAATATTTTTCCCCAAAACATTTGAATTGAAATTGCAATACAGTATTATCATTGTGATATAATTCCTGATCAGTTGCAATATTACAGGAACCAATAAACAGTACATTACTCCAGGCTAAATGTCAGTAATTTTATCAGTGCTCTTCTGTCTGTAATATGGTGAAGAGATTTCAAAGTGGAATTTGGAATAATGATATATCAGGTAACAGAGCACATACCTTCAACTTTGTCAATCAGCATCTCCATTGGAAATGATCAAGTACAATACAAAACAGTACCAAATACATCATTTCAACAGCTCCAAATTTCAGAATTTTTAACTCAACATTTTATATCCATTCATTTTGATAGTGGGAGAAATAATGCAAGCACACACCATTATGAATGGAAATGAAGGCATAAGTAGTGAATCTTTTTTGATATCTGAACAGATCAATAACAAATATCAATAAGAACAGATTTTACAAGTTGGAGTTCATACAAAGTACAAAGTATTTCCCAACCTGTGTTCTAATTTTACTCTTCAGCTATACACAATTCCATTTCTTGTCCAAGCATTAGTTACAATTTAATATTGAGTAGCATAGTGTCATTAACTCAAAGAACAAAAAGGGAAATACAATTTCAATGTAAATATTTAGCACTCTTTTTTCAAAAACAGTAAATAAAAAGTCAGAGTCACCTATTTAAGGCAGATAAGATGCTTTTGTTTACTCAGAGGGCCATGGGTTGTTGGAACACTTCCTCAAAAGGCAGTGGAAGAAAAGTTGTTGAATATTTTTGCAGCAGAGGTAGGTAAATTCTTAATTAGCAAGGGAGCGAAAGGTTATCAGGGTTTCTCAAGAATATGGTGTAATCAGATCACTAAGGATCTGACTGAATAGCAGAACAAGCTCATGGGATTGTGTGACCTATCGCTGTTCCAATTCATATTCATAAGTTCAAGGGTAATTCAATAAATGCAGGAAGTTTCAACATATTCCTTTTGTTTTCATTGGACAAGTACCTGAGTCAGTTCTAGTAAGTGTAAATGAGCCACATTATAAGCTTGAATGTTTGTCCTACTTTGGTTGTTCGTGTAGCTTTTTAGCGCACTCGGGTTTGTTTAGTAGGTGCTGCCAATTGCAAATGTGTAGTTTTTAATTTTGCAGATATGGACTGGTTGAGTACAACATGTACTCTGTTATTAGGTACAATAACATCTTCTGACATAGATGACTTTGCTGCCACTGCCACACCATCACCTTCTCCACATTTTCGTTGTTACTGTTTTGGCTGTCCTTAACTGTAAAGGTTTAGTTTGCAGCATTTTGCCCCTCAATATCTTTATGTCCAAGAAATAGCTTTCTATATTTTGTAAAGTAACAGAGCTAAAAGCTTGTAAGTGGAATATTTACTTAAGAATACTTTGTGAGAAATGTTGGTATAATTACATTCCATAACCAAATTAAAGATTATATCACCATTGTTACTGGTCCTGCTTGATATCCAAAATTACGTCAAATAAAAATGTTTTTTCTATCTTTTTGATTACGTTGAAATATTTTGTTTTATCTAAGCATTTTTTCAGTATAGGATAGTCAAACTTCATAATACAATAAATTGTTTGAAAAACTTTGTGTAAAATTAATGATTTAATATTTTTACAGACTTATGTACATATTTGTACACATATTCTTGAAATAGAAAGACTTGAAGAACATGTCATGCAATAACTTGCAATATGCATTTGTTAATAACCCATTACTCCAAAAAAAATTTCACCTGAAGCTATGGTATCTCATAAATAAAAAAGTGTCCCAAAGATATTCTGTAAATAAATACCCAAAAATGTCACAACAAAATGTAATTTAATAAGGCATTTATGCAATAATAATAACAGCACTTTTTGATAAAATAAGTTTTCTGGAGAAACTGTTATACTGAAGATAATTAATGCAGTTAGTAGATAAAAGAATCATTTAATTACATTTACAAGTCTTATTAAGCAGACATATATAATATGATCCAAACCTTGCCCCTCTCCAGAACATTTGAGATCAGACGTACAATCCAAGATATATGCCAAGACCCTTGTGACATTCTGACACACTGAATACGGTTTAAACTTCACCCTGGAAGGCTTTAGAAAAGTCTCAGATTAATAGTCAGACTTAGACAAATCCATGGCACTTAACTGAACAGTTACCCAGGAAATTTTAGACATAGAAGAACTAGTCTAACTCCTCAGTAACTTCAGAACTGATTCCCTCTCCACCCCTATCACTCATGTTGACACCTCCTGACATACCCTTTACTCAACTGTCCAAGTGTGACCCACTCTGACACACCCTCAACTAACTTTTTGGCCTCCATCGACCAGACACCCCTTCGAGACTATGCTATCCCTCATAACCTGGGCCAGGATAGCTGCAAGCTGACTACCATTGACATTGCAACCCGACTATGATCCAACCAGACATGACTACCTTCTTCGCCCAACCTGATCAATCCACAACCCAACTAGCCTTACTAACCCACTCCGACTACTTTTGGAACCACCTAACCAAATACCTCACATTCCAACCTACCTACCTATAACCCTTATTCATCATTCACCAACAGTGGTGGTATAGAAAGTTGGGAGATGGGGGTTATCTTCTGCAGATCCTCTTTACAGATCTCTGACAGGGTTTCTGTACTCACAGATATTTAAGATATTGCATTTGAAGTTGGATCCTTCCAAACATAACCAGGTAAATGTGCAGTTTTATGACTGATCGGCTTAGACACAGCAGGTCAGATGCTGACTGAAGATTTGGCCCCATGTTTATTACAGAAGGATATATTGTGAACTAAAATATTTAGTCCATGAGTCTGTGGCTGTGTTAAGAAAGCTTTGGCCAAAAGATATGTTAGAAAGAATGGAATCAAAACTCTTTTCCTAATGCTAAAAAAAATCCCAATGTGAGCATGTTAATCCAGAGGTTTTCTTAAACTCCTTTCAGACTAATAATACAACTAGACATTTTTCTTAGTTTTCAGCTAAAGCACACAAGTTGACTAATACAAGTGTCGCCACTGGTGCTCTAATTTTATTTCTCTGTCATTGATAAAGTTCATGACTGCTGAAAAAGAAACATTTTGTCAAAGCTTTCTGTCTTCAACTCATCAGGTCATTTCACAAGAATACCAATTAAAGGAGCTAACAAAGTAAAAGGTTTCATCAGGTTGTCTCTTCTTTCCATCAGTATTAAAGTTCTGTACTACCAGACAATTATTTGACAATTCACTGTTTGTGGAACTATAGAGCGAACTACAAAGTTTTTATACCATAGTAAAATTCAGCAGTTATATCAAAATGGTGTGATAGTCTTCACAAATATTGTAGTGTATACACATAGTTTTATGACAGCATCAATAGAATATTTTGCATTATTCGGTGAAGGTGATATGCCCCTTTTAGGCAACAAGTGCAATTGTTGTTAAGTGAAACCATGCTCACATCAGTTAAGGTTTAGACATTGTTTCCTTAGGACATTTTCTGCTCCATTTCAGAAGTGCACAGTATAAGACAACATTTTTTTGTCATTTTTTTTCTTAAATTACTCTTGATTTGTATTGAAACGTGATGTGATGGGATATATTTCACTGGAGTTTGTGGTACAGGTCAACAGTCAGACTTTCCCTAGCTTAAAATATTTTCACACCATGACTTGCTGCAGTGGATAATGGAGCACTGAGGCCCTCGGACATCTTAGTGAACAGTGAGACCAACAATGTTGATCCAATGAGATTTTAGGAACAAGAAAGAAACAGCATAAAAGGAGAAAAGGATTGTGAATAAGAGTTAAATCATCTGCAGAAACAGAACAGAGAAAAAACGATTATAGTAAGATGATCAAAGGAATAAGAAAAGAAAGTTAAAAAAAATAAATATCTCTTTCAACAATTGGTTACATGCAGGAATGAGGCTGGACACTTCAAGTTGATTCATTTCTGATATTGATATTAATTAGCATTACATTAACATCTGTTATTGTTTTAAAAATTACATCATAAAGAGCAGATTTATCTTCCTGTTAATTAACATCACTTCCTATGCACAAATAACTCCTTGCCCTTAGGTGGTATTTCTTTCAAAACTTGTTGGGTTTGTATCTTTTAAAAAGAAACAGAATAGCAAAGAACAAGATGCTATTTGTGAAAAGTGGCATTAATTGATCAGCAAATTCTGGAGATTTGGAACTTGCTAAACAACCTTGAATGTGATGATTGAATAGGATATAAATAATGGCCTGCAGTGGTAACACAACAACATTTTACAGCAAGGTCAGGCCCAATAATTTTACCAGCAAGTTTCCTGTACTGTTGATATTTTCAAGTTGGAGAACAGGCTAATTCACACTAATACACATTATCAACAAACTGTGACGGGAACTACATTAAAGGAAAGAAGAGGACACTGCAAGTGCAAACTATAAGCAATCTTAAATCTATTGCTAGATCCTATCAATCTAAAATAGGACATACTGATTAAATTGATGGATAAATGCACACTTCTCTTCATAACTACATTAATCTCAGTTTGTTTTACAAAGATATTACTAATGTAGGTAATGAAGGTTCTCCTAGTTGTCCACTGTAACCTCAGCAAATAATGTATGGAAATGCCAGAAGTACAGTGTAAATGTTTACAAAATTATGGAAGAAAATCCCTTAATTTTTATTTTTTTTTAGGAACCAGCGCTATTGAGTGAAGCTATCCAGCTACAGTGTGCTGTAAACAAAGCAGTTCAACAGCTGGTTTTTCTTACTGATTTTTAATCACAAACTGTAAGGACATCTACATAATTTACTAAAGGCACATATAGATCTGTAAGGCTGATAGAATTGGGTGCGAGTAGCAAGAAATTGCAGATCATGTTATATTGCATGTGATTTAGATTGGAGCTAAGGTGCAATATTAGGTATGCTTGCAACAACAGGAGTTCACCAAGGATACTCAAGTTCAATTATGCCCAATGTGGAGATGGGATTGTAAAATATCTGCATTCTGAGCAGCCACAGCAGCTATAGCCATCATTGTGTCGATTACATATTTTCTACACAGTCTCCCAGAAAACCAGTTGTGTAGTATGTAGTAGCATTAAAATAGACATTAAAATAAATTTCACAAACAAGTGGGATTTGCAAAAACTGGCATAGGAAAGGAGACAGCATATTCAAATAAATAATCATTAGAAGTTTTGAAGCAAAGTTTTCAACACCATTGTAGTTGGTACACAATCTAAAGCAAAATCCTGCAGTCCGAAACAAAAAAAAGGGATGGAGAAACCCAGCATGTCTGGGAGCACCTGTGGAGCGAGAAGCAGACTTAACATTTCAAGTTCAGTATGACATTTCTTCGAAACTGTCATACTGGACTCAAAACGTTAACTCCATGACAGTTGTAAGGAAGAAGGATTTGAAATGTTAAGTCTGTTTCTCTCTCCACAGACCTGCGGAGTTTCTCTAGCACTTTGTTTTTGTTTGTCTTAGATGTTATAGAACTGGATAGCAGTTTGTAGTGATGTATTTGGTTAGTAAACATTGTGCTTCTTTCACAGTATTAAGACATTCTTCCACTGCTACGTAGACAAATATTAAAGGCATCATCCGTTAATAAACAGGAAATAACAGTATAACTACCATTAGATGTACAAAAAGAGAAACAAGTAGAAGAAATATGCTAATTTTTTGAAGTTTCCCGAATGATTTACGAAAAATGAATATTTGCAAGAACTTGTGCCCATAAAAATATGATTTTTAATACAGCAGAGGCAAAAGTTAAGAAATTTTATGAGTGATACCTCCAAAAATGTTTATATAGTGATCATTTACCTTGATCAGCAACAAAACATTCAGGAAGGGTTTTCAATATAAGTGTACAATGGAAGAAAAGTTCCTGACGTAGTAGGTGATCACAACACACAGCATACCTCTCTTATCAAGGTAATGCTGCCTTTGAAATGGTCTTATTTCAGTTTTCTTGAATGGTAGACGTGGTAGATCTGTTCTTCAAATGGAGTGAATCTCTAGTCAGTTTTTTGATAAGGTACTGTTTGTCACGACCGTGCTGCAAAAAATAGTCACAACTGTAAATGTCTTACACTTGAAAATAATTTGGAGAACTGAATATTCAAACAACAAATGCTGCCTTGATATATGCAGCTAATTATCCTATATTCAATAAATGTAAAACCAAAACATTCCATTGTCTTGCTACTATGTTGTTAGCGTCTAATTATTCCTGCACTGTAAAAACTGTGATGATTTCAGTGTTTGTGTGATGCCAAGGCATATATGGTGCGCATCCCACCATCATCAGGATCATACTGACTGTAATCAACCAGACTGAGCTTGCAACACTCAGGACACAATGTTTAATGCTATATGTGATTCCACGATACAACACCACTTGCTGAACAATTTAAGATTATCATTTTTTTTTATTCACAAGATGAGGGTGTCACTGGCTAGGATTTACTGCCCACCCCTAATGGCCCAGAGGGTTAGTCAAGTAATGTGACCCACTTACACTCGCTAGAAGCTACATATGTTCATATACAAGGTCCTGTGCTCCACAGGAAGAGAAAATGTGTCTAGTCACTGATGCACTTTTTGAATTAACCAAAAGCATTGGGTACAACAGACCCCTGGTGCATTCTCTATGACGATGCCTCAGCCTATGAAGACTTGATTTGTCAATCAATCATTCAATATAAACTGCAAGACAAAAATCTTTGACATGCTTGTTTTGTCAGCAATACTCAAGTTCCACACTACAAAACGAATACTTTGAGTCACCTAATAGAAGGCAGAACCTCTATGTAAAATCATGAATCAACAGCTTAAAAAATATGGGTCCCAAATTTGACTGAACATTGTTTTAAGTTCATTGATGGAATGTGGGTTTCGTTTGCTGGACCAGCGTTTATTGCCAATCCAATTTTCCTTGCGTATCTCAGTTGTCCATTTAGCATAGGTGCACCCACAGTACTGTTAAGAAGGGAGTTTGAGGAAGAACCAGCAACGGTGGAGGAACAGCAATATATTTCTAAGTCAGGATGGTGAGTGGCTTAAAGGGGAATTTGCAGGTGGTGCTGTTCTCATGTATCTTCTACTCTTGTCTGTCTAGATGGTGGCAGTTGTGGGTTTTGTAGGTGCTGTCTAAGGAGCTTTGGTGAATTTCTGCAGTGCATCTTGTAGATGATAGATATTGCTGCTACTGAGCGTTGACAGTAGAGAAAGCAAATGGTTGTGGATGTGGTGCCAATCAAGCAGGCTGCTTTGACCTGTATGGCGTCTTAAGTGTTGTTGGAGCTGCACCCAAATGGGAATATTTGATCACACACCTGATTTCTGCCTTGTAGATGGTGGACAGACTTTGGGGAATCAGATGAGTTACTCACCACAGAATCCCTTGCCATTGACCTGCTCTTGTAACCACAGTATTTATATGACTAGTTCAATTCTTAGTCAATGGTAAGCCTCAGGATGTTGACAGTGGGAGATTCAGCAATGGAACTGCCACTAAATGTCAAGGAGTGATGGTTAGATTCTCTCTGGTTGGAGATGGTCATTGTATAGCACTTGTGTATCACTAATCAGAACAGTCTGCCCAGCAGTGGGCAAGACAGAATTTGGGGATGTGAAGGCACCAACAAATAAAGCCACATTTAAGGAGAAATTTCTGGAGTCTCATCTGGTATCCAGCCAGATCTCTTAGGAAGGGTCACCGGACCCAAACCGTTAATGGTTTCTGGCAGCTGATTTCTCTTCACAGATGCTTCCAGACCTGCTGAGCTTTTCCAGTAATTTCTGTTTTTGTTTCCCTTACCAAGTCAGGTTGACAGGTGTGAGAATTTACCAAAAAGAGGCCAAAGCAAGGGATCCCTAGGAATAGTCTCCAGAACCAGAAGGAGGAGGAATCTGAAGGACATTGCTGAGGAGTAGCCAAATGATCCTTGCACGGCCTTGTGGAGAAGACTCCTGTTTCTCCTGACCTACACTGAGCTCTAAAATAAGTTGATTTTGTAAATGTACCTTGTCTCCCACCATAGACCTGCTTTTGGCCTGCAGACTGTCTGGTATTCGCAAAGTAAAGCCGACAGTACATTGCAAAACACCACGCAATGATGTCTGAACATGAAGTAACATAGAACATAGAACAGTACAGCACAGTATAGGCCCTTTGGCCCATGATGTCGTGCCGAACTTTTACCCTAATCCTAAAGTCTATCTAACCTCCACCCCTACCTTATACTATCATCCATATGCCTATCTGATAGCCGCTTAAATGCCCCTAATGAGGCCGACTCCACAACCCTCTCCGGCAATGCATTTCACGCCCTGACCACTGTCTGAGTAAAGAACCTACCTCTGACGTCTCCCCAGTATCTACCTCCACTCACTTTAAAACTATGCCCCCTCGTAATAGCTACCTCCACCCTAGGAAAAAGTCTCCGGCTTTCTACTCTACCTATACCTCTGATCATTTTGTACACCTCTATCAAGTCACCTCTCATCTTTCATCGTTCTAAAGAGAAAAGCCCTAGCTCTCTCAACCTTTCCTTGTAAGACCTTCCCTCCATTCCAGGCAACATCCTGGTAAATCTCCTCTGCACCTTGTCCAACGCCTCCACATCTTTCCCGTAACGAGGCGACCAGAACTGGACACAATGCTCCAGATGTGGCCGAACCAGGCTTTTGTATAGCTGGAGCATAACTTCACGACTCTTGAACTCAATCCCTCTATTAATGAAAGCTAACACACCATACGCCTTCTTAACAACTCTATCCACCTGGGTGGCAGCTTTCAGGGAGCTGTGAACATGAACCCCAAGATCCCTCTGCTCCTCCACACAGCCAAGAATCTTTCCGTTAACCCTGTATATTCTGCTTTCAAGTTTGTCCTTCCAAAATGAATCACCTCACACTTTTCAGAGTTAAACTCCATCTGCCACTTCTCAGCCCAGCTCTGCATCCTATCAATGTCCCTTTGTAACCTAGAACAGCCCTCCGCACTATCCACAACTCGACCCACCTTCGTATCATCCGCGAACTTACTAATCTACCCTTCCACTCCTTCATCCAAATCATTTACAAAAATCACAAATAGAAGAGGACCCAGAACAGATCCTTGTGGTACACCACTCGTAACTGAGCACCATGCTGAATATTTTCCGTCCGCTACCACCCTTTATCTTCTAAGGGTCAGCCAATTCTGAATCCAATCTGCCACATTTCCCCCTATCCCACGCCTCCTTACTTTCTGCATGAGCCTACCACGGGGAAACTTATCAAATGCCTTACTTAAATCCATGTATACCACATCCACTGCTCTACCTTCATCCACGTGTTTGGTCACCTCTTCAAAGAATTCAATAAGGTTTGTGAAGCATGATCTACCTCTCATAAATCCATGCTGACTATCACGAATCAAACTGTGCCTTTCCAAGTGATCATAAATCCTATCTCTCAGAGCCCTTTCCAATAATTTGCCCACCACTGACGTAAGACTAACTGGCCTGTAATTTCCGGGGTTATCCCTGTTCCCTTTTTTGAACAAGGGAATGACGTTTGCCTCTTTCCAATCTTCCGGCACTATACCCGTGGACAGTGAGGACGAAAAGATCATCGCCAAAGGCCCTGCGATCTCTTCCCTCACTTCCCATAGAATCCTTGGATAAATCCCATCAGACCCGGGGGACTTAGCTATCTTCAACTTCCTCAAAATTCCTAGTACATCTTCCTTACTAACATCGACCTCCTCTAGTCTACCAGCCTGTTTCACACTGTCCTCCTCTACAACTAGGTCCCTCTCAGTTGGGAATATCGAAGAAAAGTATTCATTAAGGACCTTTCCTATCTCTTTAGGTTCCGTGAACAAATTCCCTTTACGAGCCTTGATTGGCCCTACCCTTTCTCTGGTCATTCTCTTATTCCTCACATATGTGTAAAAAGCCTTGGAGTTTTCCTTGATCCTATCTGCCAAGGTTTTCTCATGCCCCCTTACAGCTCTCCTAAGCTCTTTCTTCAGCCCCTTCCTGGATAACTTGTATCCCTCTAGAGCCTTGTCCGTTCCTTGTTTCCTAAACCTTACATAAGCATCCTTCTTCCCCTTAACCAGTCGTTCGACCTCTCTTGAGAACCAAGGCTCCCTCACTCGACCGCATCTTCCCTACCTGCTGGGGACAAACATATCGAGCACACACAGTATGCATTCCTTAACCAATCTCCACATTTCAATAGTGCTCTTCCCTGACAGCATCTGTTCCCAATTTATGTTACCCAGTTCTCACCTAACAGAATTATAATTACACTTCCCCCAATTATAAGCCTTACCCTGTTGTATGTACCTATCCTTTTCCATGACTATTGTAAAAGTAACAGAGTTATGATCGCTACCGCCAAAATGCTCTCCTACCAACAGGCCTAACACTTGGCCTGGTTCATTGCCAAGCACCAAATCCAAAGTGGCCTCTGCTCGTGTTGGTCTATCTACATACTGTGTCAGGTATCCTTCCTGAATGCACTGGGCAAAATCCGTTCCATCTAAACTATTATAACTAAAACGTTTCCAATCAATATTTGGAAAGTTGAAGTCACCCATGACTACAACCCTGTGACTTCTGCACCTTTCCAGTATCTGCCTCCCAATCCGCTCCTCTACTTCTCTGCAACTATTAGGGGGTCTGTAAAAAACCCCCAACAAAGTGACTGCTCCTTTCTTGCTCTGGACCTCAACCTAAACTGACTCTGTAGACATATCATTCTCGAACTGCCTTTCAGTAGTTGCTATACTAGCTCTGACTAGCAATGCCACTCCCCTGCCTCTTTTTCCACTCTCCCTATTTCTTTTAAAGCATCTAAATCCCGGAACTTCCAACACCCATTCCTCTCCCGGAGTTACCCAAGTTTCTGTAATGGCCACAACATCATAGTTCCAAGTCCCGACCCATGCTCTAAGTTCATCCACCTTATTTCTGATACTTCTAGCACTGAAGTATACACACCTCAAACCATCTCTGTGTCCACAATTACGCTCCATCGACCGCAATTCTTTACAAACAACCTCACTCCCTGTTGTGTCCGTTGGAAGGCTGAATACCTCATCCTCTGAATTATAAATCTGGTTCCCCACCCCCTGCCAATCTAGTTTAAACCATCCCGTATAGCTCGAGCAAACCTCCCTCCCAGGATATTTGTGCCCTTCCGGTTCAGGTGCAACACGTCCTTACTGTACAGGTTCCACCTTCCCCAGAATGTGCTCCAATTATCCACATAATGGAAGCCCTACCTCCTACACCAGCCCTGTAGCCACGTGTTTAGCTGCACTCTCTCCCTATTTCTTACCTCGTTATCACGTGGCACTGGTAGTAATCCAGAGATAACTACCCTGTTTGTCCTGGACTTCAGCTTCCAACCTAACTCCCTGTACTCGTTTTTCACATTCTCAGTCCTTTTTCTACCTATGTCATTGGTACCGATGTGTACCATGACTGCTGGCTGCTCACCCTCCCCCTTAAGGATCTTGAAGACACAATCCGAGACATCACGGACCCTGGCACCCGCGAGGCAACATACCATCTGTTCACCTCATTCGCGTCCACAGAACCGCCTGTCTGTGCCTCTTACTATTGAATCCCCTACTACAATTGCTCTCCTATTCTCCCCCCTTCCCTTCTGTGCCACAGGGCCAGGCTCAGTGCCAGAGACCTGTCCGCTATGGCCTTCCACTGGTAGGTCGTCCCCCCCAACAGTATCCAAAACGGTATACTTATTATGGGGGGGGAACGGCCACAGGGGATCCCTGCACTGTCTGCCTATTCCCTTTCCCCCTCCTGACAGTCACCCAGCTACCTTTTTCCTGTGATAACAAGGTGTAGAGCTGGATGAACACAGCAGGCCAAGCAGCATCAGAGGAGCAGGAAGGCTGACGTTTTGGGCCTAGACCCTTCTTCAGACATACCTTTTACCTTCTACCTTTTTCCTGTACCTTGGGTATGACCACCTCCCTATAACTCCTCTCTATCACCCCCTCAGCCTCCCAAATGATCCGGAGTTCATCCAGCTCCAGCTCCAGTTCCCTAACGCGGTTTTTGAGGAGCTGGAGTTGGGTGCACTTCTCGCAGGTGAAGTCAAAGGGGACACCAGCAGTGACCCTTACCTCCCACATCCTGCAAGAGGAGCAGTAAGTCCCAGCCTGTTTCATCATTAGCTGATGTCTCATTAATAGCTTGAGGCATTGTGCATAGAAATGACAAAGGCTGGGAATGGGGCAGGCAAGAGGTGTTTTTAAATTTTACCACTCATACCATTCTCACGGGTAAGGGTTCTTTAAATTCTTATCAGGTTCTTTGCATCTTCACATACTGAATCCCCAGGCAAATTCATAATGCCACATCTGTGAAAAGGAACTAGATTTTTAAAAAAATGGTTTTGAAGAGATACCTAAACTTTACAATGCATCATACACATACTATCAAAAGCCATGGACCATCTGCTAAACTGGCAATTAATCACATCAGATGAATATTGTTGAAAATTCAGGTTATGATTATGGAATTCAAATCACTCACCATAGCCAGTTGTTCTCTCAACTGATCAATGACTCGTTTATGTGCTCCAGCCAACGCAACCAGATAGAAAAGGATAAGGCTGAAAGAATGAAAATTGAATGATGTATTCACTTCAGTATAGATAAGAACTACATATTGTGCCCCAGCCCCTGTCCCCAGCCAATGGTGATACTACATTTTCAGACCATATCACTTCATTATTTGCCATTTGAGCATGGCTTATTTGCTGAAGTTTTAAGCAGATCATTGAAATGCTCAGCAATACATTAAATTACATTTAATGATGATAACTTGCATTTAAAAAGTATTTTATGACTGAAAGGAAATCTATGTGTATACTTTCAAGAAATATATGGTTTTGTCGCCTTTCCTCAGTTTAATGGAGCGAGAACAGCAGAACAGTTCTGAAGATGGGTGACTGGACCCAAAACGTTAACTCTGCCTTCTCTGCATTGATGCTGCCAGATTTGCTGAGTTTCTCCTACAATTTCTTTTTTTTGTTGTTGATAATGGAGTATGAATTTGGTCAGGTATTCTTGCAACTCTGGAAGTTAAAGTTTCAAATTACTATAGTTGACACAAAGCTCATGACTAATAATTTATTATTTGTAATTGGTAATACTGTTTCTTAAGGATATATTCACAAACAATGTGGTCTTCCTGCTCTATTAACGTGAGAAGGAATATGGGAGCAGCCTGCCCACAATGCTCATAATATTATGCAAAGGATATTAATCAATTCACAGTGGGTTGTCAGAAATTCTCTTCTGATCTCCGCGCATCTTTGCAGGTTTTGTGTTCAAGAATATAGACTATTTTCATTTATTTTTCTTTTTTTCCTGGGATAAATCTTACAGCATTTATTTTGAACACTGTTTTTCAAAATTTCTCCCAGAGTGGGTGGGAGATACACCTGGAGAATTCAGAACAATGGTTAGCATGTCGCACTGAGAAGAGATTTTAATTTCTGCCATTATATGATTCTATGAATCTATATAGCCAACAGGTTCTAGACCACTACCAGTCATTTTGTAAAAGGTTCTTTTCTCAAATTCCCCTCATATCTTTTGTCCGTAACTTAAATCTCTGCCCGCAGTGCTTATACCATCACGTTAATGCAAATAGCTTTCCCTATCTATCTAAACCTGTTAAACTCTTGTGGACCCCCTTTCCTTGACTGTCAGCAACCCAGCCTTTCCAACCTAACCTTGTAAACTAAAAAATCCTCACCCCTAGAACTATTCTGGTCAACCTCCTCTAGACTGTCTGGAGGATGCTCACATTCATCCTAAAATGTAGTGATGAAAATTGAACACAATCCTCTAGTTGTAGCCAAAGCATAGCTTTATAAAGATTCAGCACAACCTCCCAATTTTTGTATTCAATGCCTATATTTATGAAGCCCAAGATCCCATATGCTCTGCTGGCTACTCTTTCAGTACGACCTGCAAACTTCAAAGATCTAAGAGCATGAAGCCCTAGGTCCCTCTGTCCCGACACTCTTTAGAACTGTCATCAAGTCTATAATCGCATCTTCCTGTCTCTTCTGCCAAGCTGCATCACCTCATACGTCTCGGTGTTAAATTCCACCTGTCATTTTCCTGGTCATTCTGCTGTCTGATTATCCATATCCTGTTTCAATTGATTGGTATCCTCATTGTCAACTACACCATGATGTTTGATGTCATCAGAAAAAGTTTACATTTCATGTTGTATTCCAATATTCAAGTCATTTATGAATTCACAGTCAGAGTCATACAGCGCGGAAACAGACCCTTCGTTCCAAATTGTCCATGCCAACCAAGTTTCTCAAACTAACCTAGTCCCACCTGCCTGCATTTGGCCCATATCCCTCTAAACCTTTCCTATGTATGTACCTGTCCAAATATCTATTAAATGTTCTAACTGTACTTGCATCTACACTTCCACTGACAGTTCATCCCACATACAAACACCCTCTGTGTGAAAAAGCTGCTCCTCAGGTACCTTTTAAATTTTTCTCCTCTCACCTTAAAAATATGCCCTCCAACTTTGAACTCACCTACCCTGGGGAAAAGACCTTTTCTATTCATCTTATCTATGCCCCTCATGATTTTGTAACCCTCTTTAAGGTCACCCCTCAACCTACTATGCCCCAGTGATAAAAACAGCCTAACCAGCCTATCCTTATAACTCAAACCCTCCAGACCTGGCAACATTCTTGTAAATCTCTTCTGAACCTTCTCCAATTTAATAATATCTTTATTAGTATTTCTAGCACTGACTCTTACAGAACCTCAGAATCAACCAGCCTCCAGTCCAGAAAACAACCATTTCCACAACTCTCTATTTTCTGTCCTTAAGCAAACATCTTACTCAATCTGACACTGACTGCCCTATTCCATGAGCTTCTGATTTGGTTGACTGACGGGTAGTTATTAGGAATGGCCTTGTATCTTTCCTGAACAAGGGATTTACATTTGCTAATTTCCAATCCTCTAGCCCATCCTCCTTATCTAGAGAAGGTTGGAACAAGATGGTAAGCATTTCTGTTACCTTCACACCCATTCCTTTAGTCATCTGCAATATAAACCATTTGGACCAGGCTTTTTACCTACACTAAGCATAGCCAGCCTTGCCAATATATGCTACTGATCACTTTTCACCACATTCATTGCCTCTAGCTCCTTCCTTCGCTCAATGCATTTTCCTCAAGCTCTGTGAAAATGCCTTGGAATAATTTATTTTACATTAAATGGTCTAAATAAATAGAATTATAGGTAAAAGTGTACATGTATAAAATGACATAGAATGATATATTAATAATGTAATTGTTTAATATATAATTTCAAATCACGACTATAACAGGGATGATCAGAACGTTACAGATGACATGAAAATAGTGGTAAGTAGTGAGAAAGGAAAGTTTTGGATTACAGGACAATACAGGTGGGCTGGTCAGATGTGCTGAACAGTGACAAGTTAGAAGTGTGAGGTGATGCATTTTTGAGGACTAACATGCCAAGGAAGTACACGTTGAATGGTGGGACCCCAGGCAGTACAAAGGTACAGAGGGACCTTGGTCTGCATATTCTTGAAGACAGCAGAATAGGTGGATAAGGTAATTAAGGTGGCATATGCGATACTTGCCTTTATTAGCTGAGATTTGGAATACAAGTGCAAACAGGTTACAAATAGAGCTGTATAAAACATCAGTTAGGTCACAGCTACAGTACTGTGTGCTGTTCTGGTCACTGTACTATAGGAAGGATGTGATTGCATTGGAAAGGGTGCAGAGGAGATTCATCAGGATATTGCCTTGTGGAGAGAAACTAGATAAACTGGTATTTTTTTTAAGAGCAGAGAAGACTGAGAAAGGATCTGATTGAGGTGTGCAAACTTATTAGGGGCATACATAGGGAGGATATGGAAAAAATTTTGTCCTTAGTGGAGGTGTCAATATTAGTGAGCATAAATTTCAGTTTTGGAGAGAAGGTTTCGGGGATTTAAAGAAAATTTCTCACTCACTAGAACTCACTGCCTGAAAGGCTGGTGGAGGCACAACATTTACAACATTTGAGAAGTACTTAAAGAAAAACTGGAAACACCATAGCATACAAGGCTACGAGCCAAGTGCTGGAAAACAGAATTAGAAAAAAATAGGTATTTGATGATCGTCCTTGGTACAGTGGGCTGAAGGGCCTTTCCTGTAAAACTCTGACACTAGAATTTTGTGTAATTAGTGTTTTAGAACACCAAAAATCTATGCAACAATTCAGTACTTTACTTTGTTTACCGGAGATAAACTTAATAGTTTCTTTTGAAAGATTATGAATTATTTGTTGGTCACTAAATCATAGACACATTAATAAGTGGTAAACATTTTGTAACTCAACTGGAAAAAACAACTGACATTTTACCATAAAATACTTCTTACCATACAAATAAAAAGAATGGCACTGCAAAAGCCTCAGATGCCAAACCATACAGAAGTTTGTTAAAGCCCTTGGGGAAACGGTCGATGGTTGCTGGTATGACATGCCATGATATATTGTATTTAACAAATGGCCCACAAGATTTGGATGATTTGATCCTGATTGGAAGCAAAAATAAATTATTTTACCTCTAATACAAAAACAATCAAATTACTTCAAGAACAAGTCCTTTCAAAATCAAAAACATAATTTGGCTACACCAAATAATAGCAGGTTTTACCTCTTTATAAATGCTGCCGTCATTTTTCTATTACATTTTCAATTTTTGTTCTTTCTCTCCAGCAGGAAGCCTTTTAAAAATGTTAAAATTTCCAACATGAACATTTGTGTAGTTTTGGTAAATGATTGAATTTTTGAAGCCAATTGTCTTTTACATTCTGGAGATTCAGCAGTTATCAATACTAAAAGTCAAATGATAAGCTCAGAGGCCGGAGATCCTTAACAAATATGTATGATTGCATATAAATATGTTCATTCATGATATATCAGGTTGTGCGAGCTGCATTAAACCAAAATATAGCAGGGTACTTAGAAAATCATTGTGATCATGCAGAGGCGACATAGCTTTGTGAAAGGGAAATCATGTTTACTAATTTATTACAGTGCTTTCAGAAAGTAACAAGGAGATGGATATAGGCAAATCTGTAAAGTGATTTATTGGGATCTCCAAAAGGTTATTGGTGAAGGTGCAACATCATAAGTTGCTACACAAAATAAGAGGTCATGGCGTATGGATGACATGTTAGCTAACTGGAAAGAGACTAGAGATAAATTTGACGTTTTTTTGGGTTAGCAAGCTGTCAGAGATAAATATGAGGTTATCCACTTTAGTAGCAAAATCAGGCAGGCAGATTATAAATGGGGATAGATTTGGAAAGGGGGAGGTGCATTGAGACCTGAGTGTCCTTATGTATCAGCTGCGAAAAGTGAGCATGCAGCTGCAACAGGTGGTAAGGAAGGCAAATAGTATGGTGGCCTTCATAACAGAATGATTCAAATATAGGAGCAGGGATGTCTTGCTACTACTGCACAGGGCATTAGTGAGACCACACCAAGAGTATTGTGTGCATTTTTGGTCTCCTTATCTGAGGAATGATGTTCTGGTTATGAAGAGAGTGCAATGAAGATTTAACAGACTGATTCCTGGGAGGACTGATGTATGAAGAGAAACTGGATTGGTTCACTGGAGTTTAGAAGATTCACGGGCATCTCATAGAAACCTATAAAACTTTAACAGCATTAGACAGGGTAGGGATGCAGGAGGGATGCTCTTCATGACTGGGGAGTCTAGAACCTGGAGTCACAGTCTCAAGGGTAAGGGGTAGGCCTTTTAGGATAGAAATGAGGAGAAATTTCTTCACCCAGAGAGTGGTAAGCCTCTGGAATTCTCTGCAACAGGAAACGATTTAGGTCAAAACATTAAAGACTTTCAAGAAAGACATAGATATAACTCTTAGAACTACTGAGATCAAAGGGTATGGGGATAAAGCAAGACTAGGGTACTGATCAACCATGATCATACTGAATATCAGAGCAGGCTTGAAGTGCCAAATCACCTACTCCTGCTCCTAAAATGGAGAATGGGACTCTTGCCTCTCAGTGGGTGAATTTCCCATCCCAGGAGTTGCTAGCCAAACTGCAGTTCCAGCAGCACCAACATCTGTAGGGCTATAACCAGCCTTACAAAGAAGACTCAATACATCGTCAAGTGGCAAGACAATGGTATTGACAGGGACCGTGTCCGAGTATGCATTAATCTTTGAAGGTGGCAGGAGATACTAAGAAAGTAGTTAACAAAGCATTTGGTTTCTTGGGCTTCATAAATAGAGGCACTGCAGACAAAAGCAGGCAAATTATGCTGAACCTTTAAAAGATCTGGCAAGACCCCAACCAGAGTACTGGATGCAGTTCTGGTGGTCACACTGTCATAAAGATGCAAAGATCTTTGTGAGGGCACAGAAGAGATTTACCAGAATAGTTCCATGGATTGGGGTGGTGTGAAGTTCAGTTTAGTTACAATGTTAGGTTAAAAATGATTGGCTTGTTCATCTAAGAAATTGGATAGACACTTGAAGGAAATAAACCTGCAAGACTTCAGAAATGACTGAGGGTGTGGGACAGAGTGAATTGTTCTGAAGGGAGCCAATTTGGACTCAGCACACTGAATGACCTCTCTCTCTTTCATAAATGATTCCACCACCTCAATAAGTAACTCATTCATAATGGGTGAAGTATCACTTTGTGCAGTGCAACTAGAAAAAATAGTCTGTTAATACTCAATACTCACACTCCAACACTGAAAACAATAGGCACACAGGCTAAGGGAAGTCCAATTAACAGCACTGCCAGAAAGAAGAAGTTAGAGCTTGATGCCCGAAAAGGTCTGGTGGAAGGGCGACAGTTGTTCATCAGAGATATCTGGAAGGTTCAGAAGACATTGTAAGTCGCAATTCCACCAAGCTCTGCTTTCCTCCCTTCATTTCCTGCCGATTTGTCCTTTTGATTACACTTTCAAATGGCCATTACTTGTCCTTGTACATTGTAGATGGGCAAGATATTTCAACAACGGGGCATCACAGCCAAACCAGATTTCTTTTTTTCCAATATCTATATGTTGCTAGATAATAACTATTATTAATTGGTGCATTCTGCATGGCAACACCTCTACCAATTAAAATCCATTTACTAATCAGCGCTCTTCTTTCATACAGTGTAAGTATTGATATTCCCCCTGAAATGGCATTGTTGCAAAATGTCCTGATGAGTGCTGAGAAGACAAAAAGCTTCAACAAAATGTGTGTTCTTCAGCAATATTAAAGTTCTGTACTACCAAATGACTGATTTTTCCTTACACTTGGATATGACTGTCATCGTTGTCCCAAGCACCCTATAAGCATTTATTAAACTGACATTAGGTAATTCACCACAAGCAAACAATAAAAACTGCCGCCTTCATTACTCTAATCTACAATTACGCTTTTTCCACTATGAGTATAATACCATAGAATATCCTAGATGTTAAAAATACTCCATAAATGCAATTTTATGCATTTACTCTACTACTTAGCCACTCACTGATGTAACCCATTCAGTTCACTGTGGGAACCTCAGTGGAAAGCTCAAATTAAATTTGGAGAAGTCTACAACAGATCTCAGATTTTGATTGCTACTAATGATTGAATATTTTTTAAATGATCACATCCATCAGTCAGAAATACGAAGTAAAGTTTAAGGAATTAATTCAATCACCTGGTCGCCTCATACCTTTGAGGAAAATTATTTTTCTTCACTGGTATATTCTGTAAGATAGCTCACCTTTTTGATATAAAATATGATGAAGTATTTGATGGTTGCTATTCCAGGGAGCAATGGGGAGTAAAATGTTCCTATCCAGCAGATAGTCTGACCATACACAATTTCTAACACATTTTGAGGAACTGAAAACTGCTGTTGACCCCACCACTTGAATGGGGCCCATGTGCAATATGTTACAATTAACCTGAAAGATAAAAATATTAAAGATATAATTATGCTCTTAGAAAATGTGGCATCCTTTGCTAAACTGCACTTTTTGATAAACTTAAAATTCAATGGCTAATGTGATCTAACAAGTTGCAAAAAGTTAATGAAATAATCCTAAAAATAAAACTGTGCTGAATGACACAATGAGCAATTTTGTTAAATAAAAGAAATGAAAATATACAAAAATAGTTTATACTTTCACTGATGTATTAAGTTAGTTTCTTTTCAAAAATAATCAAGCTATAACAAAACCCCTCTCCCCTCACCACGGCACCATTCATGTGATCTTCATCTTTCAACTACCCAAGAAATGCAACAACATCAAGCAGTGGTGCATGAGCAAGAAGTGTCTGAAGAGAGATGGTAAAAAAGCGGAACTGTTATTTAAGAGGACACTGAGGGTGTGATCACTGGTATTAATCAGATAACTGGATCGTGGATACTAGGTCAGAACATGGATACCTTGTAGCTTCTTTCTTCACTCCTCTGCTTCATCTTCAGCTGTTTGCCTTATCTTGGTACACCCACAGGTACACCCCACCATGCTATAAGAAAGGGAGTTCCAGGATTCTAATATAGCAATGGGGTATGATGACATACTTTTAAGTCAGGACGGTGAGTGCTTTAAGGGGAACTTGCAGGTGGTGGTATTCCCATTTATCTGCTGCCTTCTTCCTTCCAGATGCTAGATGTAATAAATTTCGAAGACACCCTCTAGGAAGGCATTGTACCATGTATGTGGTACAGACAGCTGCCACAGTGTGTCAATGGTGGAGGGAGTGCATGTTTGAATATGACTCTCATTATATTCATACATTCAATTGTTAATACAACACAGTGATAAACCAGATGGTCAGCAAATGACCCTTGCCACTCTCTGATTGATGGTAATGGTTTCTTTAGTATTGCTGGATCAAAATCCTTAAGTTCCCTCCTGAGAGCACTGTGGGTCACCTAAACTAAATGGACTGCAGTAGTTTAAGATAGCAGCTCACCACTACTATTTATAGAACACTACAGAACACTATCTTTGCCCCTCACTTTACTCACAGTGCATCAGTCACTTCCCTTATCCAGCACTGGACAATGAACCACACTATGTTGGTGAAGCCCTTGTTCTAGCTTGGAATTAGCTCAACATGAAGAAATTAATGGCCATGAAAAGCTTTACAGCCACAGTAATGCTGTCCTTTCCCTGAAGAGGTTGCAGACTTGCCTGCAAGAGAGTAGCAGATTTCTGTACACATCTTCTTTAGTGAAATGGAGATATCACAGAAATCTTGCTTCACATTTCAAGGCCTTGTTAATGCGTCCGGTAGTTCATAGAACAGCAGACTTCATCAGCTTTGCAAACTTGTAAGCACTTCTACTAAATCAACATCAGCCAGCAAAAACCAATCAGCAACCAACCATGAAGTGGTCAACGATCCCTCAAATTCACACCAAAACAGGGTCTTTACTGCTGTTGAGCATCTTCTGTGGTCTCAGCAAGACTTACAAATCAGCATTGCATACTAATTCATGTCACAATCTGCTGACTCTGTACATTTCTTGTGCACACTTCCAATATACAGGCTAGCAATCTCCCTATTCAAGACAGTGGCGGAGAAGGGCTCCTGAGCCGGAGCTTGTCCGCTCCATCCATTTCCTTTACTTCTCTTTTCTTGTTTTTTTTTCTTTCTAGTAACCTCTCATCCTGGAATGGCATCAGTAGCAATAAGTTGAGCCAGTGTAAATCCAGGTGAAGCCCAGCATGGACCCAAGTTTAAGCCCATCACGGACTCGTATGCTCTGTCTGCTTTTACTTTTATTTTTCTTTCTCTGCATTTTTATAAACTTTAACCTTACTTGCCATCTGTTGAGAGCACCAGGCAGATTCAACAGCAGCTGCAATGCCAAGATCGGCCCAGAGCAGTCTCATGGTGGTAACACTGTCAGTAGACGCAAGATGACACCTAAGAATGGTGACATGGTAATGCGGGGATAGCACAGTGAGGGGGACTTGTGCTAGTGACGGTATCAGCATCGGGTGGAAGAGCCCGGATCTAGGCCCATGGCCAAGCACTTAAAAATGACTGTAATGCTAAACTTTTAATTTTATTTCTTTATTTCTACCTTTGTACCTAAAATAGCGCCAGAGAATAGTGACTTTGTACACTTTTCATTGTACTCCTGTAGCCCTGTACTTGAGTACATGTGACAATGAAACCTAATTCTAATTCTAAATGGTATGTACTGCAGTTTGAAGCAGACATATTTGCACATGAATGCCATATTGAATCCAAACAGCAGCGGTAGAGATATACAGCACGGAAACAGACCCTTTGGTCCAATTTGTCCAGGCTGACCCCATATCCTAAATTAATCTAGTCCCATTTGCCAGCATTTAGCCCACATCCCTCTAAACCCTTCCTATTCATATACCAATTCAGATGCCTTTTAAATGCTGTAATTGCATCAGCCTCCACCACTTCCTCTAGCGGCTCATTCCATACACAAACCACTCTCTGCATGAAAAAGTTGCCCCTTAGGTCGCTTTTAAATCTTTCCCCTCTCACCTTAAACCTATGCCCCTCTAGTTTTGGACCCAACCCACCACCGTCCCCGCCCGGGGAAACGACCATGTCTATTTACTCTATCCATGACCCTCATGATTTTATAAACCTCAATAAGATCATCCCTCAGCCTCCGACACTCCAGGGAAAACAGCCCAAGTCTATTCAGACTCTCCCTATAGCTCCCTCCAACCCTAGCAACATTCTCCTAAATCTTTTCGGAGCCCTTTCAACTTTCACAACATCCTTCCTATAGCAGGGAGACCAGAATTGCATGCAATATTTCAATAGTGGCCTAAACAATGTCCTGTACAACCGCAACATGACCTCCCAACTCCTATACTCAATGCACTGACCAACAAAGACAAGCATACCAAACGCTTTCTTCATTATCCTATCTACCTGCGACTGCCCTTTCAAGGAACAATGACCTGTATTTCAAGGTCTCTGCTCAGCAACATTCCCCAGGACCTTACCATTAAGTGTATAAGTCCTGCCCTGACTTGCCTTTCCAAAATGCAGCACCTCACATTTATCTAAATTAAACTCCATCTGCCACTCCTCAGCCCACTGGCCCATCTGATTGCAGTCCCATTGTACTCTGAGGTAACCTTCTTGGTTGTCTGCTACACTTGCAATTTTAATGTCATCTGCAAATTTACTAACCGTACCTCCTATGTTCGCATCCAAATCATTTATATAAATAATGAAAAGCAGTGGATCCAGCACTGATCCTTGTGGCATACTGCTGGACACAGGTCTCCAGTCTGAAAAGCGACCCTCCACCATCGTCATCTATCTTCTACCTTTGAGCCAGTTCTGTATCCAAATGGCTAGTTCTCCCTGTATTCCATGTGATCTAACCTTGCTAACCAGTCTACCATGAGGAACCTTGTCCAAAGCTTTACTGAAGTCCATACAGATCACATCTGCCGCTCTGCCCTCATCAATCCGCTTTGTTACTTCTTCAAAAAACTCAATTTCGTGACAGACAATTTCCTACGCACAAAGCCATGGTGACTATCCCCAATCGGTGCTTGCCTTTCCAAATACATGTAAATCCAGTCCCTCAGGATTCCCTCCAACAACTTGTCCACCACCAATGTCACGGTCACTGGTCTATAGGTCCCTGGCTTTTCTTCACCACCTTACTTAAACAGCAGCACTGCGTTCGCCAACCTCCAGTCTTCCGGCACCTCACCTGTGGCTATCAATGATACAAATATCTCATGACGTGGAGGTGCTGGTGTTGGACTGGGGCGGACAAAGTCAGAAGTCATACGACGCCAGGTTACAGTCAAAAGGTTTATTTGAAATCACAAGCTTTCAGAGCATAGCCCCTTTGTCAGGTTGCCCAACAAAGGGGCTATGCTCCGAAAGCTTGTGATTTCAAATAAACCTGTTGGACTGTAACCTGATGTCATGTGACGTCTGACAAATAGCTCACCAAGGGGCCCAGCGAACATTTCCCTAGTTTCCCATAGAGTTGTAGGATATACTTGATCAGGTTCCAGGGATTTATCCACCTTTATGTTTTATGACATCGAGCACCTCCGCCTCTGTAATATGGACATTTTTCAAGGTGTCGCTTTTTATTTCCCCACATTCTCTATCTTCCATATCCTTCTTCACAGTAAACGCCAATGCAAAATATTCATTTAGTATCCCCTATCTCCTGCGGTTCTGCGCATAGGTGACTTTGCTAATCTTTAAATAATCATGTATCTAAACTAATTAAATCCTGTACCAAAATTCACAATCTCTGAACATATGAAATGGGAAAGAGTGGTAAGGTAAATAATACTTACTTTCTGGGGAATTCCACAAACAATGCAACTGATGAAATTATTATCAAGTCAAATATCATTAACTTGTACATTTCTTGTCCTATTCGGGTTTCCCAGCACTGAAACATATAATCATATTAGGACAGAGATCAGTGAAATGAAATGTGAAAGCAAATGAGTCTGCAGTATCAGACTGTAGGTTTTGGTCTGGAATCCTTTTTAAAATCTAGGACCAATGTATTTCTTATGTCTCTAAATCTTGTTAATACCGAAATTTCTCTTGTCTTTCATATTAGCCTTGAGAACAATTCAAACAGAGAGGTTTATTAGCTTCCATCCCTTAAAGGACAGGTTTAGTGTAGGCATGTCACGTATGTCTGATGTTAGTTTATATATTCTTCGTACCCTCCCAGAAAGAAACCTGAAAATAGCAATAATTTATTGTATTATTCATCTCAAGTTCCTTCTCAAGTTTGACTCCATTTGGATAGGGCCTTAACTTCTGCCCTCAATACCATACTTCCATTACAATAATTTAAGACATTCTGTTACTGTACTTCGCAGCTATTTTCTAGATTTTTACAGTATGCAAGTTTATTTATATATAGTATGGCTCCTTCTATATCAGTATTAATTCTTCCCTTCCCTGTTCCTAAACCACAACATTTTTCTATTGATACATTTTGGAGCAACTTTTATTTAATTTCCTTTTGTTACATTTATGCACATTTTCCTGCAATATTTTTGAAGAATGTGCCTATTCTGCCTCATTGAACCTATTTTTGAATGGTTAGTATCCCTCACTGTAATTGCATAATTAAGCAAACTCTGAGTATTTGGATCACTCATGGGTTTTGAAACCATGCAGACAGCATAAATTCATTTGCTACACTGATAAGCAAAGATCTCTATTGCATGTTGCTATAGTTGAGCTCACGAGTGAGCCAAATGTTTCAAAAGAATTGCAGGATGTACAGGGAAATGTACATACTATAGTAAAAGCAAATTAAATTAAAAATTGATTCAAAATGAAACAGCAGAAAAAAGACGCAGATAAAGAAAAGGTAAAGAAAAATTATGACTGCATACAAGCAGCTAACAGAGACCTAGGGTCAGGTACATAATTCTTTGAAAGTTGAATCACAGGTAGACAGGGTGGTAAAGAAGGTATTCAGCATGCTTGCTCAGACCGTTGAGTATAGGACTTGGGATGTTATGTTGAGGTTGCACAGGACATTGGTGAGGCCATATTTGGATGGCTGTGTACAGTTCTGGTCGCCCTACTATAGGAAGGATATTATTAAATTGGAGGGGCTACAGAAAAGATTTACTAGGATGTTGCCAGGACTGGAGGGTTTCAGTTACAAGGAGAGGCTGAATAGGCTGGGACATTTTTCACTGGAGTGTAGGAGGTTGAGGGGTGACCTTATAGAAGTTTATAAAATCATGAGGGGCAGAGATAAGATATGGGGAGGAAAGTTTAAAAAGAGCCGGAGTGGCAAACTTTTTTTTTTAAAACACAGAATGTGGTTCGTATTTGGAATGAACTGCCAGAGGAAGTAGTAGATACATGTACAGTTACAACATTTGAAGACATTTGGATAGGTACATGAATAGGAAAGGTTGAGAGGGATTTGGGCCAAAAGCAGGCAGGTGGGACTAGTTTACTTTGGGACACTTGGTCAGCATGGAGGAGATGGACCATGAAGCCAAATTAAATTAATCACTTCTGCCTGCCTTTGGTCCATATCCCTCCATTCCTTGTATATTCATGCGCTTATCTAAAAATTCTTTAAACACCCTTATCATGTCTATCACCACCACCTCCCTGGCAGTACGTTCCAGACTCCTACAACTCGCTGCGTAAACAACTTGCCCCTTCTCACCTTAAATGCATGCACCCCTCTTCCTGCAGCTCATACTCTCTAATCTAGGTAGCATCCTGATAAACCTCTTCTGCACCCTCTCCAAAGCCTCCACATCCTTCCTGTAATGTGGCGATCAGAATTGAATGCAATACTCTACGAGTGGCCTAACCAAAGTCTTATAAAGCTGCAACGTGACATCCTGACTCTTGTACTCAATTCCCCGAACTATAAAGGCAAACATGCTATACGTCTTCTTTACCACCCTATCTACTCGTGTGGCCACTTTCAGGGACCTAGGGACTTAAACCCCAAGATCCGTCTGTACATCAATGTTGTTTAGGGTCCTGCCACTAACTGTATACTTTTCCTTAACACTTGATCTCCCGAAGTGCAGCACCTCACACTTAGCCGGATTAAACTCCATCTGCCATTTCTCCGCCCATATCTGCAACTGATCTATGTTCTGCTGTATCCTTTGACAACCTTCTTTACTATCCACAAATCCCCAGTCTTTGTGTCATCTGCAAAATTACTAACTCACCCATCTACATTTTCAACCAAGTCATTTATATATATCCCAAACAGCAGGGGTCCCACTACAGATCCCTGTGGAACACCATCAGTCACTGACCTCCAGTAAAGAAATCACCCATCTACCACTACACTCTACCTTCAATGGACAAGCCAATTCTGGATCCATGTGAGATAACAAGGTGTAGAGCTGGATGAACACAGCAGGCCAAGCAGCATCAGACGAGCAGGAAGGCTGACGTTTCGGGCCTAGAGCCTTCATCATTCTGATGAAGAGTCTAGGCCCGAAACGTCAGTCTTCCTGCTCCTATGATGCTGCTTGGCCTGCTGTGTTCATCCAGCTCTACACCCTGTTATGTCAGATTTTCCAGCATCTGCAGTTCCTACTATCTCTGGATCCATGTGGCCATGTCACTGTGGATCCCATGCATTTTAATCTTCTGGATGAGCTTACCGCAAGGGACCTTGTCGAAAGTCTTACTGAAATCCATGGAAACAACATCTACTGCTCTACCCTCATCGACCACCTTTGCAAAATTCAATCACATTGGTAAGACATGACCTGCCCTGCACAAAGCCATGATGACTGTTCCTAATTAGGCCTTGCTTTTCCAAATGCGTGCAAATCCTATCTTTAAGAATTCTCTCCAATAGCTTCCCAACTACTGATGACAGAGTCACCAGTCTATACTTTTCTGGAATATCTTTATTTCCTTTCTTAAATAGAAGAACAATATTAGTAACTTGCCAGTCCTCCAGGACGTCTCCAGTGGCTAACGAGGATACAAAGATCTGTGTCAAGGCCCTAGCAATCTCCTCTCTTGCCTCTCTCAATCCCCTGGGGTAGATACTATCGGGACCTAGGGACTTATCCACCTTAATGCTCTTCAAAACATCCAACACCACTTCTCTCTTGATCTAAAAATGCTCTAGCGTATTAGCATGCTCCACACAAATCTCACTATCTTCCATATCCTTCTCCTGGGTGAATACCGACACTAACTATTCATTTAAGATCTCATCCACTTCCTCTGCCTCCAAGCACAAGGCACCTCCTTTATCTTTGAGTAGTCTTACCTGCTGTCTAGTTATCCTCTTGTTTTTAAAATGTATGTATAGAATGCCCTGGGATTCTCTTTAACTCTACTTGCCAAGGTCATTTCATGGCTCTTTCTTGCTCTCCTAATTCCCTGCTTGATTTCTGTCCTGCTTTCCTCATGTTCCTCACAGGCCCTGTCTGATTTTAGCTTCCTAAAATCATTAAATGTGGAGACAATAAGGAGTGCAGATGCTAGAAGCCAGAGTCGAGAGGTTTGAGGCTGGAAAAGCACAGTAGGTCAGACATTGGCCCGAAATGTTGACTTACATTTGCTTCTTTTTCCTTTTTGACTAAATTCACAACCTCCCTCATTATCCAAGGGTGGATCTTTGTCCTATCTTTGTCCTTCCTCCTTACTGGAACATGTCGGTCTTGAACTCTCCCCAGCGGGCCTTTAAACAGTTCCCACATGTTAAATGTGGACTTGCCTGATAAAATCTCCTCCCACTCCCGAGCTCCTGCCTAATACTGACATAATTTGCCCTTCCCCAATTTAGTACCTTCCCGCAAGGTCTTGACTTACCCTTATTCATAGCTATCTTAAAACATAAGGAGTTGTGATCACTGTTTCCAAAAATGAAAGGTCAGTCACGTACTGGCTAATGAGCCTGGCCACAAGGTCCAGTACGGCCAATCCTCTTGTTGGACTATTCACATACTGTGTCAAGAAACCCATTTGGATGCATTTAACAAATTCTGCCCCATCTAAGCCACTTGCTCTAAGTCCCAGTCAATATTGGGGAAGTTATGACTCTATGACTCTCAATAATATTCTCCATTATAATTATTTTAGTGTTTATTTTAATATTGCCATAACATGAGTTCTCTCTTTTTTGATGAAGCATAGTTACTACTGGCTTTTCAAAGAATGACATATCATTGTTAGACAACTTGAACCTCCCAGAATTCCCTCACATACAAGGCAACCATTCACTTTTTTTCTACTTCCTATTACTCTTGAATGTTTTGAGTCTACCACTAAAAGCAGTATATAAACCTGGTAAAAGACTTCAATGATTTTAAGGGTGTGAGGCTGGAAAAGCACAGCCAGTCAGACAGCATCCGAGGAGCAAGTAAGTCAACATTTCGGGCCAATATCTGACCTGCTGTGCTTTTCCAGCCTCACACCTCTCGACTCTGGCTTCCAGCATCTGCAGTCCTTTTTGTCTCCAAGTTTAATGATTTTAAATTTGATGATTAATTTTCATGCACTCATAAAATTCTTCAATATTATAATGTCGATGCTCTAATTTTTAACAGTTAATGATCAGGAACATTTTAACAATTCACTTTAAATCAAATATATCTAACATAATCTGCACAAATTATTAATATTTGTCATCATACAGCAAGTTGAATATAACAAAAATAAATGCTGTTAAAGGAGCATGTTAAATATAAACATTTCATTTTTCATAGAATCCCTACAGTGTGAAAACAGGCTATTTGGCCCAACAAGTCCACATCAACTCTCCGAAGAGCATCCCACCCAGACTCAACCCCTATTCTATCCCTGTAACCCTGCATTTCCTATGGCTAATCCACCTAACTTACACATCCCAGGACACTGTGGGCAGTTTAACATGGCCAATCCACCTAACTTGCATACCTTTGGACTTTGACAGGAAACCAGAGCACCTGGAGAAAACCCATGCAGATACAGGGAGAATGTGCAAATTCCACACAGGCACCCAAGGCTGGAATTGAACTCCGGTCCCTAGTGCTGCAAGGCAGCAGTGCTAACCACTGAGCCACCATCCTGTGATTTGCATATAAATTACATGTTTAAACTAATGATATATTATTATCCATTTCTATGCAGGTTAATTAACTGCATAGCTACCTAAAATGACTGAAAATCTTTTAAGCATTATACAGTGGTTGCTTTGCAAATGCATAATTGATCAGTTTATTTATTTACTAGATTAACTCCAGAGATGAGGGGTCTGTCTACAAAGAGAGATTGAGCAGTTTAGGTCTATACTCTGTAGTTTGGAAGAGTGAGGGATCTAATTGAGGTATATAAGATGCCAAAGGGGATTGAACAAGTAGACATAGAAAGCATGTTTCCTTATGTGGGGAAATCTAGAACAAGAGTCACAATTTTAGGCTAAGGGGTAGCAGAATTAAGACAGGAATGAGGAGAAATTACTTCTCTAACACAGTGGTGAAAATCTATGGAATTCACTGCCCCACAGTACAGTGGACGTTAGGACATTGAGTAAATTTAAGAGGATAAATCGATTTTTAATTAGTAATGGGATTAAGGGCTTTGGAGAGTGGGCAGAAAAATGGAATTAAGGCAGAAATAGATCAGCCATAATCATATCAAATTGCACAGCAGGCTCAAGGCGCCTAACTGCCACTTCTACTCCTAGCTCTTATGATCTTATTAAACTGTTTTGCAAATATGTGCATTGATTTCAATAAATGTGAAAGGACTTGTATCACGTTAGAATGCACCTTTTCTGTATCAAAGATACTTATTTCTTGATGACTACATATTTTATCTTATTGCATTCTATTTGTGCTACATGCAAATTGAAATTCTCAACACCAGAGCATGTTAAACCCATTTCAACTTAATTACAGATATTTGCAAATTTAAAAAAAAATTTTGTACTCACTGGATACAATTTGTTGTTGTAGCCACATGGTTTGCACGCGTCATCATCACAAGTCGTGATTTGTGACCACAAGCTCAGCAAAAGAACAATGATATTAGCCAATCGCACAAACACTGACCTATAGAAATATTCAGTTAGTAAGCTTTGGTTTCACTGTACTCTATTAAGAACATAATGAGGATATGAGATAGCATGGAACGGCATTGGGTTTTAAAATATCCAGATCGCTTAAACAAAAGTTGCATTTTGATCTCTTTTCCTTTTTAATATGTGCCTTGCTAATCCTACTTAACTTCTTTTTATCTTCCATGCCTTTTAATTATCCTCAAATTACTTCTATAAAATTCCTATTTTTTTATTTTTTTTCCTCGCACGATCTTTTCAAGATGTGCTGCCTTTAAAAATGCACCAGTTAGATAATGACTAGCAGATAACTACCAAGATTTGTTGACATCTGACGGGTCAAGGCATGGCCCTAAGGAATAAACCAGATGAACTAAAGAATAACTTTTGCCTATTTTGTTAGGTTGAAATAGGCACAATCTGTGTACTACTTCTTTTTGTCTGCAAAAAACATAGTCCGGTACATGAATATATCCATTTTGCAATATGCACAAATGCACTACACTGCAAGCCAGTCCACCAACCTTAAATTTATCATCAGTCTCATTCTTAGCACAATTGGTATTAGATTTTTATTAATTTATTCATTGGTGAGATGTGGGCATCACTGGCTAGCCAGCATTTATTACCCATCCCTAGTTACTGTTGAGAAGGTGGTACTGAGCTGCCTTCTTGAACTGCTGCAGTCCACCTGCTGTGGGTTGATCTACTATGCCATCAGGGAGGGAATTCTAGAATCTTGACCCAGCAATAGTGAAGGAATGGTGATATATTTCCAAGTCAGGATGGTGACTGGCTTGGAGGGGAATTTGAAGGTAGCGGCGTTCCCATATATCTGCTTTCCATGTTCTAGATGGAAGTGGTTGTGGGTTTGGAAGGTGCTGTCTGAAGATATTTGGTGAATTTCTGCAGTGCATCTTGTAGATAGCACACACTGCTGCTACTGAGCGTCAGTGGTGGAAGAAATGGATGACTCTGGATGTAGTGCCAATCAAGTGGGCTGCTTAATCCTGGATAGTGTCAAGCTTCTCGAGTGTTATTGGGGCTGTACTCATCCAAGCAAGTGGGGAGTATTCCATCACCCTCCTGACTTGTGTCTTGTAGATGGCAGACAGGATTTGGGAAATCAGGAGGTGAGTTACTCGCCACAGTTTTCCTAGCCTCTGACCTGCTGTTGTATCCACTATGTTTATGTGGTGAATCTAGTTGACCTTCTGGTAAGTAGTAACCCACAGGATGTTGATAGTGGGGATTCAGTGATGGCAACACCATTGAATGTCAAGGGGCAGTGTTTAGGTAGTCTCTTATGGGTGATGGTCTTGGCCTGGCATTTATGTGGTGCGAATGTTACTTGCCACTTGTCAGCCCAAGCCTGGATATTGTCCAGATCTTGTTGCATTTCAACGTGGACTGCTTCAGTATCTGAGGAGTCGCGAATGGTGCTGCACATTGTGCAATCATCAGCAAACATCCCCACTTCTGACGTTATGATGGAGGGAAGGTCACTGATGAAGCAGCTGAAGATGCAGTTAGCAAATACTATTCAATCACAAAATCACAGCTAATTGTTACATTATAAACATATGAATTAGGAGTTCGTCATTCAGCACTAGACTCTGTTAGTGTTCCACTACCTTGTATAATAAGAATCTACCCACCTCTGCTTTAAAATTATTCAAGAACTCTGCTTGCAGAATGAGTTCCAAAAATCCAACACCCTCAGAGAGAAATAAGAATCACTTCATCTCTGTTTTAAAACAGAAATTGCTGGAAAATCTCAGCAGATCTGGCGGCATTTGTGGAGAGAAATCTGAGTTAACGTTTTTGGTCCAGTGACTCTTCCTCAGAACTGACCAATAACCAATAACCTCTAGTTTTAGATTTTCCCATACGAGGGAATATTCTCTCTAAGCTTATCCTGCCCAGGCTGCTCAGGGTTTTATATGCTTCAACTAAATCATCTTTTACTCCGGTAAACTCCAGCGGATACCAGCCCAGCTTATCTAACCTTTCCTCATAAAACAAACTGCCATTCCAGGAATTAATCTAATAAAGTTCTCTGAACTGGCTCCAACACATCTACATCCTTCCTTTACGAGGTGTGAATAATATCATTCACACTGTGTTTGACAGTGTTTTAGGTTTTGCATAGTCTGACTGGGTGTGATTAGTACCTTGCCTATTGTGAACGACTGAAGGGACACACTGTCTCATGTGATCTGTCTGACTTTGGGACATTCAGCCCACACCGGCACTGATACTCACACACCACACTACTCATTTGTTAGGTGAGCAGGAGATCTTTTTGACTTGATGGCAGCACCCTAAGCAGCAAACAGCACTTGTGTTACTGGTGCACAGCAGCAGTATGAAACTGCTGGTTGCTTAAATTCCTGAGATATCTTACCCTTCCAGAATGACCTGAAGTCACATGGGCACTTTTCAAATCTGAGCATGACAAACTCTTTCTGGGACATGGGTGTCATTGGGCTGGTCCAGCATTTATTGCCCATCCCCAAGTAGTCTTGAAAAGGAGGGATGTGGTACCACTGGAGATGGTGCAGAAATTTACCAGGATGTTGTCTAGGGTGGAGGGTTTTGGTTATGAAGACAGTGGACAGACTGGAGTTGTTTTCATTACAGCAGACAGGATTGAGAGGCAGCAAGACTGAAAAGTATAAAAATATGAGTGGCATAGATAGAGTATACAGGAGGAACTTTTCCCCTTGATGGAAGGATCAATGACCAGTAGGTACAGATTTAAGGCAAGGCGCAGAAGGTTTAGAGGATTTGAGACAGAAAATTTTTTCTCCCAGAGCGGGTAGGAATCGCTGCCTATAAGAGTCGTGCAGGTAGAAACGCTCATAACATGGGCCAAAGGGCTGTTTTCTTTGCTTTAGATTTCAATGACTATGACTCAATTGGTGCATTTTCCAGCTATACAAAATCCTAGTTCAGCCACATCTGGAGTATTGCATCCAGTTCTGGTCGCCCCATTACAGGAAAGATGTGGAACCGTTGGAAAAGGTGCAGAGAAGATTTACCAAGATGTTGCCTGGAATGGAGGGAAGGTCTTACGAGGAAAGGTTGAGAGAGCTAGGGCTTTTCTCTTTAGAACGATGAAGGATGAGAGGTGACTTGATAGAGGTGTACAAAATGATCAGAGACATAGATAGAGTGGACAGCCAGAGACTTTTTCTGAGGATGGAGGTAGCTATTACGAGGGGGCATAGTTTTAAAGTGAGTGGAGGTAGATATAGGGGAGACGTCAGAGGTAAGTTCTTTACTCAGAGAGTGGTCGGGACGTGGAATGCATTGCCGGAGAGGGTAGTGGAGTCAGTGTCATTAGGGGCATTTAAGCAGCTATTAGATAGGCATATGGATGATAGTATAAGGTAGGGGTGGAGGTTAGATAGATCTTAGGATTAGGGTAAAAGTTCGGCACAACATTGTGGGCCGAAGGGCCTGTACCGTGCTGGACTGTTCTATGTTCTATAATGTGACACTTACAGGGCAATCTTCACATAACAGCTGTAATTTTATCACAACTGATTTTTCACAAAATCATCCACAGATATTTTCAAAACTCAATGTCATTTACGTTTCAGCAAAATCTTGAAGTCATTGAAGTGTATTTAAATAGTACCTCATCAGACAAGTTTAAATATTCAAGCCAACAAGTATTAAACATAATTTTTGCAATCAGTTGTACCTTTTGGATAGTTTGTCACCTCAAATTTATGATAGTATATTTTCATCAATCTCAAGTATAAAAATACACTGTATTGGAAATATGTCCATACGTACCTAATAAGAATAAATTTTATCTCAAAGGCCGGTGAATAGTCTTCAAATTGAATTATTCGTTCAAACAGACGTGGTGTGATAAAGTTAGCTGCTGTTATAACAATAGATGGCAGGTACTCAACTACTAGATCGGATGTGAAGGCTTCAACATGACCTGCCTAATAAAATCAAATCAATCACATTTAGGCTATATCACACAATTTAGAGTGTAAAATGTAAATAAACTAAGCAAACAATAGAATAAAAACCAAAAGAACTGTGGATGCTATAAATCAGGAACAAAAATAAAGTTGCTGGAAAAGCTCAGCAGGTCTGGCAGCATCTGTGAAGGAGAAAACAGAGTTAATGTTTCAGGTCCGATGACCCTTCCTCAGAACTGACAGTGGCTGGGAAAACATCAGTTTATATGCAGAAAATAGGGAGGGGGGTGGGGTAGGGAGTAAACAATAGGATAGAGCCCAAAGAGAGAGAAAGACAGTTGGACAGACAAAGGAGTTGCTAACGATCAGGCTGGGAGGGTGAATAGTTGTTAATGGGGACTGATAGTGACTAACAACAGGGGGTGTGTAATGGCAGGCTATGTGGTAATAAAGCCTGGTGTGTGGGATGGAGGGCTGGGACAGGGGAGAGTTTAGGCCCTAAAATTATTGAACTCAATATTGAGTCCGGAGGGCTGTAGGGTCCCCAAGCGGAAAATGAGGTGTTGTTCCTCCACCTTGTGTTGGGCTTCACTGGAACACTGTAGCAAGCCAGAGACAGAGATGTTGGCCAGGGAGCAGGGTGGTGCATTGAAGTGGCAGGCAACAGGTAATTCAGGGTCTTTTTTGTGAGTAGAAGGTAGATGTTGTGCAAAGCGGTCGCCAAGTCAACAATAGAATATATGGGGCTGGCTGGTGGTTAAACGTAGTCTGTACTTTTTACACCCACAGAAAGCGGTCGGCCCGGATGGAATCCCTGGGCGTGCACTCAGATCCTGTACAGACCAGCTGGTGGGAGTATTCGCAGACATCTTTAACTTCTCCTTATTGCGATTTGAAGACCCCCATGTTTCATGAAGACCGCCATCATCCTGGTGCCAAAAAAAATCATGCACTGTGCCTCAGTGACTACCACCCAGTAGCTCTGATCTCTATAATTATGAAGTGCTTAGAGCGGTTCCTCATGGCTCACATCAACTCCAGCCTACCACATTGCCTTGATCCTCTGCAATTCACCTACTGGTGCAAGAGCCCTACACTCATCGCTGGAACATCTAGATAACAAAGATACCTACGTCAGGCAACTACTTATTGACTACAATTTTGCCTTCAACACCACAGTTCCAAACAAACTCATCTCTAAACTCAGACCTAGGTCTTGACTGTCCCCTGTGTAACTGGATCCTCGATTTCCTGACCCACAGACCGCAATCAGTAAGAGTAGGCAACATCTCATCCACCATAATCCTCATCACCGGTGCCCAGCAAAGTTGTGTACTCAGTCCCCTACTATACTCCTTATAAACTCATGACAGTGTGGCCAAATTCTGCTCCAATTCCAATTACAAATTCACTGACACATTATCACTGTTGTAGGTCAGATCTCAACAATGAGACAGAATACAGGAAAGAGATTGTTTGTTCAGCAGCATGGTGTAAAGACAACCATCGCTCCATCAACACCGGCAAAATGAAGGAGCTGGTCATTGACTTCAAGAAGCAGAGTGGAGGGCACACCTGTGGAGGGCACACCCTGTCTACATGATGCTAAGGAGGAAATGGTCAACTGCATCAAGGTCCAGGGAGTGACGATCATCAACATTCTGACCTGGTCCACCCATGTTAAAGCGCCAGTCAAGAAAGCACAACATCTCTTCTTCCTCAGGAGGCGAAGGAAATTCGGCATATTCACAAGGATTCTTACTGATTTTATAGATGTGCCACGGAAAGTATCCCATCTGGATGCATCACAACGTGGTGGGGCAACTGCTTTTCCCAAGACAGCAAGAAACTGCAGAGTCGTCAACATAGCCTAGTCCATCACACAAACCAGCTTTCAATCCATTGACTCCATCTATCCTTCCTGCTGCTTCGGGAAAGCAGCATAATCAAAGATGGTTATACCTGGTTATACTCTCATCCATCCCGTTCCATCGAGCAGAAGATATAAAAGTTTGAAAACATGTACGAATAGGTTCAAGAACAGTTCTTCCCCACTGAAATCAGACTTTTGAAATACCGCTCAAATGTTAATTCTGATCTCTCTCTCTTTCTCTGTGCACCTTCTCTGCAACTGAACACTGTATTCTGCGATAGTAGGAACTGCAGATGCTGGAGAATCCAAGACAACAAGGTGCAGGGCTGGATGAACACAGCAGGCCAAGCAGCATCATAGGAGCAGAGAGGCTGACGTTTCGGGCCTAGACCCTTCATCAGAAAAGGGGGAGGGGAAGGGGGTTTTGAAATAAA
>NC_063352.1:1051934-1064091 GCF_021869965.1 Rhincodon typus | reverse complement strand
AAGGTTGGGGTGGAAGGTGTTAGTGAAGTGTATGAACTGTTCGAGCTTCTCATGGGTGCACGAGGCGGCGCTGATACAGTCACCAATGTAACGGAGGAAGAGGTGGGGTTTAGGGCCGGTGTAGGTACGGAAGAGGGATTGTTCCACGTAACCTACAAAGAGGCAGGCGTAGCTTGGGCCCGTGCGGGTACCCATGGCTACCCCCTTTGTCTGTAGGAAGTGGGAGGAATTGAAAGGGAAGTTGTTGAGTGTGAGGACGAGTTCGGCTAAGCGGATGAGGGTATCAGTGGAGGGGGACTGGTCGGGCCTGCGGGACAGGAAGAAGCGGAGGGCCTTAAGGCCATCTGCATGGGGAATGCAGGTGTAGAGGGACTGGACGTCCATGGTAAAGATGAGGTGTTGGGGACCGGGGAATTGGAAGTTCTGGAAAAGGTGGAGGGCATGGGTGGTGTCACGGACATAGGTAGGGAGTTCCTGGACCAAGGGGGAGAAAATGGAGTCTAGATAGTTGGAGATCAGTTCGGTGGGGCAAGAGCAGGCGGAGACAATCGGTCGACCAGGGCATTCAGGTTTGTGGATTTTGGGAAGGAGATAGAAGCGGGCAGTGCGAGGTTGGGGAACGATGAGGTTGGAGGCCGTGGGTGGGAGGTCATCTGAGGTGATGAGGTTGTGGATGGTTTGCGAGATGATGGTTTGGTGCTCAGGGGTGGGGTCATGATCAAGGGGGCGGTGGGAGGAGGTGTCGGAGAGTTGGCGTCCGGCCTCGGCGATGTAGAGGTCAGTGCGCCATACTACAACTGCGCCTCCCTTGTCCGCGGGTTTTATGGTGAAGTTGGGATTCACAAGTTTCAAAATCTCCCCTCCCCCTACCGCATCCCAAAACCAGTCCAGCTCGTCCCTGCCTCCCTAACCTGTTCTTCCTCCCACCTATCCCCTCCTCCCACCTCAAGCCGCACCTCCATCTCCTACCGATCAACCTCATCCCGCCCCCTTGACCTGTCCGTCCTCCCTGGACTGACCTATCCCCTTCCTAACTCCCTACCTACACTCACCTTTACTGGCTCCATCCCCGCCTCTTCGACCTGTTTGTTTCCTCTCCACCTATCCTCTCCTCTATCCCTCTTCTATCCGCCTCCCACTCTCTCCCTATTTATTTCAAAACCCCCTTCCCCTCCCCCTTTTCTGATGAAGGGTCTCGGCCCGAAACGTCAGCGTCTCTGCTCCTATGATGCTGCTTGGCCTGCTGTGTTCATCCAGCCCTGCACCTTGTTGTCACTGTATTCTGCACTCTGTTCTGTTACCCTGATGCAGTTTGTATGGTACAATCTACCTGTATAGCAGGCAAAACATCATGTTTTATTGTTGCTCGGTACATGTGACAACAATAAATCACTCAATCAATTAAAAATCCAGTGTGAAAGAATAAGTCACATTCACATACCATTTTGCCTTTCAGAGCACCCTAAAAGGGGAGGATGATGAGTTAGAAGTCATGGTATATGTTGGTACCAACGATATGGGCAAAGTGAGGCACGAGGTCTTGCAACAAGAATTCAGGGAGTTCGGCAGTAGATTAAAAAGCTGGACCTCAATGATTGTAATCTCTGAATTATTCCCAGTGCAACATGCTAGCAAGTTTAGAAGTAGGAAAATAGGACAGATGAAAGCGTGGCTCAAGAGCTGATGAAAGAGGGAGTGTTTTAGATTCCTGGATCACTGGGACTGTTTTTGGGCAAGGTGGGAAATGTACAAATGGGGCGGTCTGCACCTGAATCACATTGGGACTAACATCCTCGCAGGTAGGTTTGCTGGTGCTGTTAGAAGTTTAAACTAGTCTGGCAGGGGGAGGAGAGACAGAATATTGATGGAACAGAGACACATAATGTTACAGCAAAGGAAGCAAGTCACAGAGTTCAGCTATGTTGAGTGTCAAGAGAGTAAGGCAAGGTGGGATGGACTTTAATGTTAGCAGTGTAATAGGTAAGACTGATGTGGTAATGGTGTGGATTGATAGATGGAAGCATAATATTGTTGCCATCACAGAAACATAATTGAGGGAAGGGCTGGACTGGCAACTCAACATTCTGGGCCTATGATCTTTAGGCAAGGCAGAGGTGGGTGTAAAAAGGGTCGTGGTGTAGCACTATTTATTAAGGAGTCAATTACTGTAATAAGGAGAGATAATATAGAGTCATAGAATCATACAGCATGGAAAGAGACCCTTCAGTCCAACCAGTCCATGCCAAACATAATCCTAAACTAAACTAGTCCCACCTGCCTGGTCCTGGCCCATATCCCTCCAAACCTTTCCTATTCATGTACTTACTCAAATGTCTTTTAAATGTTGCAATTCTATCCACATCCACCACTTCCTCAGCAAGTACATTCCACACGCAAACAACCCACTGTGTAAAAAAAATTGTCCCTCATGCTTTTTTTTAAATCTCTCTCCTCTCACCTTAAAAATGTGTCCCCTAGTCTTGAAATCCCCCATCCTAGGGAAAAAAAACAACATTAACCCTATCTATACCCCTCATTATTTAATAAACTTCTATAAGGTCGTTTCTCAACCCCTTACGCTCCAGTAAAATAGTCCCAGTGCTACACCAACCTTTCTTTATAACTCAAACCTTCCATTTCCAGCAACATCCTGGTAAATGTCTTGGAAGGGTCCTTAAACGAGCTTCTGTGGGTAGAACTTATGTTAAGGGGGCAGTCACTCGACTGGGGGTGTATTATAGACCCCCAAAGAGTCAGCAGGAAATAGAGGAGCAAATATGTAGACAGTTCACAGAGGTGTGTAAAAGTAATAATCAGATAATTACACTAGATTTCAACTTTCCCAACATAAATTGTGATAGTCATACTGTTAAAGGTTTAGAGAGTGCAGATTTCTTGAGATGTATCCACGGGAGTTTTTAGTATCAACATGTAGAAGGTCCAACTAGGGACAGTGCAATGCTGGATCTGCTTCTGGGGAAAGAAGCCAAACAAGTGCCTGATGTGGCAGTGGGGAAAATGTTTTTGCGATAGCGACCATAACACTGTAGAGTTAAAATTTGTTCTAGACAGGGAAAAGATGGCCTGCAAAAGATGGCTTTGGATTGGGGAAAGACAGATTTTATTAAAATAAAGCAGGATCTGGCCACAGTAGACTGGGCACAGCTCCTTACAGGTAAGTCTACAGCAGAGTAATGGGGCATTCAAAAAGAGTATAGGTCCAACATGTACCCTTTAGAGGGAAATGTTGGAGCAATAAGTTCAGAGAACCCTAGATATGTAGGACAATTCACTACTGGATAAAGAAGAAGCGTAGGGCTTTTAGCAAGTCCAAAGGGAGCAATTCAGCTGCAGCCCCACAGGAATGCAACAAGTGCGGGAGTGAACTTAAAAAAGCAAGTAGAAGAGCAAAATGGGAGCACCAGAAAAGACTCACAAACAGGATTAGGCAGAATCCTGGGAAACTTTATAAATACATTAAAGGGAAGAAGTTAACCAGGGAACAGGTAGGGCCTGTTAGGGACCAAGGGGGCAGCCTGTGTGTGAAGCCATACGATATTGGAATGGTGTTGAATGTACACTTCTCCTCAGACTTCACTCTGGAAAAGGAGAATGTAGGTGCATAATTCAGGAAAAGAGACTCTGAGGAACTTGCACAGTTTGCCATAGGAAATCTGGAGGTATTGGAGGCTCTCGCGGGCTTAAAAACAGACAAACCCCCCCTGGCCCAGATGAACTGCACCCCAGGCTGCTGAGAAATTGCAGGGGCTCTGACACAAATTTTTAATTCCTCTCTGGCCAATGCGGGTAAAGTGCTGGAGGACTGGAGACAGCTAATACAGTTCCACTTTTTAAGAAGAGTGGTAGAGATTAACCAGGCAATTACAGACCAATGAGTCTCACTTCAATGGTAGGCAAACTACTGAAGGAAACTCTGAAGGAATGCATTAATACCTACTTAGAAAGGCATAGGTTAATTAGGTATAGTCAGCATTGCTTTGTCAGAGGGAGGTCATGCCCAACAAATTTGTTACAATTTCTCACAAATGTGATCAAGTGTGTGGATGAAGGAAGTTCAGTTGATGTAGTTTATAAGGATTTTAGCAAAGCTTTTGACAATATCCCACTTGAGAAACTGATTGGGAAGGTTAAAGCACATGGAATTCAGGGAAACTTGGCAAGATGGATCAGAAACTGGCTTAATAATAGGACATAAAGGATAGTGGTAGAAGGCTGTTTGAGTGACTGGAGGCCTGTGTCCAGCAGTGTACCACAAGGATCACTACTGGGACCCTTATTGTTTGTTATATATATAAATGATATAGATGAAAATGTTGGGGGAATGTTAAGCAAATTTACAGTGACACCAAGATTGGTAGGGTGGTTAATAACGAAGATGGATGTAGGTTATAGGAAGATGTAGATGGGTTGATCAGATGGCCAGACCAGTGGCAGAAGGTATTTAGCCCTGATAAGTATGAGGTGATGCACTTTGAAAGAAGAAACAAAATCAGAGAGTATTTAATGAATGACAGGACACCGGATAACTTAGAGGAACAGAGGATCTTGGCATAATTACTCACAGACCCCTGAAATCGGCAGAGCACATGAATAGGATAGTTAAGAAGGCATATGGGACATTTGCTTTCATCAGATGTGGTTTAGGCTATAAGAGCGAGGAAGTAATGTTGGAATTGGTCATTGGTCAGGCCACAGCTGGAGCACTGTGTGCAGTCACCTCAATACAGGAAGGATGTGATAGCACTAGAGGGGGTACAGAGGAGGTTCACCAGGATGTTGCCTGGGATGGAGAAATTGAGCTATAAGGAGAGACTAGATAGGCTTACATTGTTTCCTTTACAGCAGAGAAGACTGAGGAAGGACATGATTAAGATGTATAAGATTGATGGGCATGTACATGGTAAAGAGAGCAGCTGTTCCCCTTGGTTGAGGGGTCAGTCGTGAGAGGGCATAGTTTTAGGGTAAGGGGCAGGGGATTCAGAGGGGATTTAGGAAAAAACTTTTGCACTCAATGGGTGGTGGGAATCTGGAATACACCACTTGAGAAGGTAATGGAAGCCAGAAACCCTACAACTTTTAAAAAATATTTGGGTGAGCACTTCAAATATCATAACATTCAAGGAAATGGGGCAAGTGCAGGAAATTGGGACTAGTGCGCATTCAGTGGTAGTTATGTTGGTGCAGACTCGATGGGCCGAAGGACCTTTTCTGCATTGTATGAATCTATGAATCTTCCACAGCCTCATCAGGTGGGGTCATAGTCAATGGAATGACTGGGTTCATGGAGTTTAGAGGGATTACAGTTTTCCAGGTGTCCAAAATGCAGGAACAAATCTAATTTAACAATCTAACCCTACGTGCAAGTATTTGAACTTAAAGAATGCATGCAGTTCTCAAAATGTTATGCAAATATTACATACCATCAGGACATTTCATCATTGCATTATAAGAACAAAATAAGTACTTTGTATGTGATTAAAAACGCACCTTATCCCACAATAGCATTTTTAAATTCAACTCTTCATTGCAAATGTAGTATTAGCACAAGCATTATTTCAAATAATGAAATAAATACTCACCCTTTTATTAGCTTTTTGTGAGAAAACAGTAGTTTCGTAAATGCAGTAAAAACAAATGAACAATATCATTACAACTACCAAATTCAAGAAAACTCTCAAGAGGTAGATTCTGAACTTTTCCTTCTTCGTCCTATCAGCAATCTTCTGTTTCATTCTTTCTTCGTTCAAGTCAGTCTATTGCCAAGAAAACTGGTTTAATTCTTCAATTCTTGATAAAAACAATAGAAATTACTGACAGTGTGTTTGTCAAAGCTAAATTTTCAGAAAGTGAGCATTTAAAAGAGAAATTGCACATTTTAAAATGTTAAGACTGCATTCAAGCAATAACTTATTAATCCAATACAAACTTAACCTTAGCAATACCACAGACAATCCTGTATCAATTTAAAACACAAGCTTTGGAAATGCCTCATATTGCCATGATTCTGATTTTACAGCCTGATTCATGTCTACTCAGATTGGTTTGTGAAGTTAGTTCAGTATGTTGGACATGTTTCGTAGCAGAATCGTCTTTCGAACTGACACTCCACGATTGTAAAGGAGAAAAATATAGTTAATCTGACAATTCAACCCAGAAGTTGGTCTTTGCGGGAGAACATACAAAAGTATGCATCAAAAATGGCAGAAACAGCACTGAAACATTGAAAGTTTCTGGTTCTGTGTTTCATTGACCAAAACTCAAGATTAAAAGGAACTAAACAAATTTAATATTGGGAGAGATACAGACACGAAATGACAGGCTATTTGACAACTGAGAAAAGGTTGAAAATATAGTTATAGGTTGTGAGTCATTCAGACAGTTAATGGCATTTTAAAACCACCAGTAACAGTCTTTGACAGCATTTAAAATGACATCATAACTGTATCAGTGTGAACACGGACCCAAGTTACTGCATCTTTGGAGGGAAATATTCTGGAAATTTGGGAACAAAGTTTGGTGCTCCTTTAGAACTTCATACTCTAATGGGTAACTGCCATTTTTGCCAGTGGCAGAAGCCTGATGATTGAAGTTAAGTCACACATTATACACCCCACTTTTCCATCGATGGCTATGGAAAATCAGGCAGATGTGCAACAGGAGATAACAGACCGGCTCCATCAGTTCTCCACCTATGCACCTAATTTACTCAACTCCACCAAATTCTCAGGCACCTTTAAATTTATCCCCTAAATTACTTTCTTCTCAAGCTTTTGCCCCTCCCTGCTATTCAAATATTTGTGTCCTGTATCATGACTTCCTACAGTTGTGTTTTCCATACAAACATTTCTTCATAACTTAATTCGAAAATGCCTGAAATTATATGGAATAGTCTTCTCTAAACCCTTTCCATCATGTTCTGATTCTTTAAGATAAAGTGATCAATAATCCATTGCAAACGAGAGAATGAACCTCAATACTGATCTGTACAATGTCAGTGCAACTCGTTGATATACATGGTAGACATCCATTTAGACACATAATAACATGACAGAGATAGTAAGAACTGCAGATGCTGGAGTCGGAGATTTGCGGGTGGCATTATTGTGACACTGGAGGAGGCCCAGGATGGACATGTCACCCAGGGAGTGGGAGAGGAAGTTGAAATGGTTCGCAACCAGAAGGTGTTGTCGTTTGTTGCGAACAGAGTGCAGATGCTCTACAAAACGGTCTCCGAGCCTCCGCTTGGTCTCACCGATGTGGAGAAGGCCACATCGGGAGCAGAGCATGCAATTGACCACATTGACGGATGTGCAGGTGAACTCCTATCTAACATGGAAGGTTCAATTTGTGCCTTGAATGGAGGTGAGGGGGGAGGTGTAAGGGCAGGTGTAGCACTTCCTGCTGTTGCAGGGAAAGGTGCCGGGGGTGATGGGGTTAGTGGGGACTGTAAAGTGGACCAGGGAGTCGCGGAGAGAGCGGTTCCTACGATAAGCAGATAGGGGTGGGAAGGGAAATATATCTTTCATTGTGGGGTCGGATTGTAGGTGGCGGAAGTGGCGGAGAATGATACAATGGATACAGAGGTTGGTGCAGTGATATGTGAGGACAAGGGGGATTCTGTCTTTATTTTTATTGGGGAGGTCGGTGGGCTGGAAATAGATGTCAGTTTCGAGGTGGTCACCAGAGACAGAGACGTCCAGGAAGGCAAGGGAGGTATCGGAAATGGTCCAGGTAAATTTGAGGTTAGGTGGAAAGTGTTAGTAAAGTTGATGAACTGTTCAAGCTCCTCGTGGGAGCACAAGGCAGCACTGACACAGTCATCAATGTAGCGGAGGAAGAGGTGGGGGTTAGTGCCAGTGTAGCAGTGGAAAAGGGACTGTTTCACGTATCCTACAAAGGGGCAGGCATAGCTTGGGCCCATGAGGGTGCCCATGGCCACCCCCTTAGTCTGTAGGAAATGGGAGGAGTTAAAGGAGACTTTCCTGCTCCTCTGATGCTGCCTGGCCTGCTGTGTTCCTCCAGCTCCACACTGTGTTATCTAACAACATGACATGGCTGACTGGATAGTTTTAGCATCTTTTCCCTTAAAAGAGCGTGAAACTTCTGTTTTAATTAAACTTTTGTTATTTCACTTATTTATTAGCTTTCTTACTTAAGCCTGGTTTAGTTTGTGCAATTCTTCCTTCAAATTTATTTAGCAGTGCTCTTTAGGAAAAACGCTTGCTCTATCCCTCTAAGATATAGTTCACCTTAAAATAAAACTTAACTGCAAGACATTGCAGTTAGTTAATGAGATTATTTCCATAAAATTCAGGAATCCTAGTACAAAATACAAGAAATTTACTAATGCAAATATCAGTTGCAATTGAGTTCTAAACTCTTTTCTTATAAATCGCTCATTCGAACTTCCAATCTAGGTTGCTTGTAGTGGGAAAGGGAGGGCATCATTGTTAAGTCTGAAGTTCAGCAAAACAAGTCTCTTCCTCTTGTCTTTTAACATTTATTATTTCTGGTACACCATGAGATTCCCTTTGGAGTTGCAAAAGTATTTGTCATGATTGGCCATGCTTAGATCTTTGTGGAGAATTTAGATTTGTGTATCATGCTGATCAGAGGCTCTCATAGGAAGCCATTATGACAGAGTCAAGCATTCTTCGTGGCCTCAATATCTTGTGAAGCAGCAGACCTGCTTGAATCATTAACTTAACTTACATGCAAATTATGACCAATGTAGATCATGCAACCCTTCAAGCCTAATCTATCATTCAATAAGATTGATGTGTTTTGTGTTTGAAAGTCTACATTTCCATCTATCCTCAATAACCTTTCATCCACTTGCCAAACAATAATCTAAATTTGCCTTAAACATATTCAATAATTCTACCTCCATCACTTTGTGAGGCAGAGTTGCACAAACATTAGAGATAAATAAAACCTTAAGTTTGTCTTAAAAGAGCAACCTTTAATTTGAAAACTGTGGCCCTCAGTTCTAAAACAAGGTTGCTGGAAAAGCTCAGCAGGTCTGGCAGCATCTGTGAAGGAAAAAACAGAAGTTCTGAGGAAAGGTCACCGGACCTGAAACGTTAACTCTGTTTTTCCCTTCGCAGATGCTGCCAGACCTACTGAGCTTTTTCAGAAACCTTGTTTTTTGTTCCTGATTTACAGCATTCGCAGTTCTTTTGGTTTTTACCCTCAGTTCTAACCTCACCCACACCATATAACATCCTTTCCACATTCACCTTGTCAAGTCACCTTTCAGGATTTTACACCCACCAATCAAGTCATGTTTTGCTTTTCTAGACTTCAATGAAAACAAGCCCAGTCTGTCCAATCTTTCCCCTCAAGGCAGCCCACTCAAACTTCCTGTGAACTGCCTTCAATCCACTTACATCTTTCCTTAAATAAGGACAGCAAAACTACACACAGTATTTGAGGTGTGATCAAAGAGAGATTTGATCAGTTAGGACTACATTTACTTGTTTACAGGAGTGAGAGGGAACCTCATAAAAACCGATGAAACTCCAACAAGCTTAGAAAGGGTAAATGCAGGAAAGATGTTTCCGATGACTGGGGAGGCCAGAACCAGGAGTCACAGTTTAAGAGTATGGGGTACACCATTTAGGACTGAGATGAGGAGAAATTTCTTCAATAGTGAGTGGTGAGCCTGTGGAATTCTCTGCCACAGAAAGCGATTTCTGTTTCCTAACCCTAACTTTATTGTACTGAATATTATCAAGAAGGAGTTGGATTTGTTTTTTTAAGTTCAAAGGGATCAAAGGGTATGGGGAGAAAGTGGGAACAGGGACTTGGATGATCATCCACTGTTTTCCTTTAGATTTTCCCTAGGAGTAGCTGTTCCCAGTGTACAGTGGCCAGATCCTGCCTTATTTTAATGAAATCTGCCTTTCCCCAATCCAAAGCCCTTTTTTCCCAGACCATCATTTTCTTATTTTCTCCTTATTCTATAAAGGAACCATTAAAAAAAGTACTTACTTTCAGTTCATACTGGAGACTGCTATGCTTCAGCTCTGCAGCATGCTGGTCAGTGATGCAAAAGTCCCAACCAGCAAAAATCTTATTACAAAAACTCTGAAATCGATCTTCAGATCTTATGAAGCTTTGCTTGAAACCTTCCACAGCCCTAAGAAATTGACACAAGATAAAAGTGGAGAGGTAAAAGTACGAATTCCAAACTCACTTTTAAAATAATACTTGCAGCTAGCAAAATATAGTCAATTTCAGAGTGCTAAATTTCAGCTCCAATCAAATAGGAAAAGAGCTGGACTACAAAATATTTAATTTTGAATAGTGTTACTTAAATGGAAAATGCAGTCTGCTTATATATTACATATTGTGCAGAAACTCTACTGCAACTGACCAAGAGATTAAACTGTTCTATCCAGATTTTTACATAGAGTTTCTGCAATGCGTTTTATAAAGCTGCTAATTATTTATTTTTAGAATACTATTCATTAAGTACATTCATGTACAAGGTATTGAAGGGGCTGCTTGATGCTAGAAATTTTTCCCGCTGGTCAGGTATCTAAAACTAGGGAGTTACAAATTTAGTAGAAACAGCTGAACACGTAGGACTGAGATGAGGATAAACGTCTTCACTGAAAGAGTTATGAAACTTTGAAATCCTCTGTCCAGAGGGTTGTGAAGTCTCATTGTTGAACATATTTAAGGCTAAGATTGATAGATTTCTGGTCTCTAGGGAATCAAGTGATATGGGATCCATTGGCAAAGTGGAGTTGAAGCGCAAAACCATCCATGACTTTATTAAATGGCACAGCAGACTTGATGGGCTGTACATTCTACTTTTGCTCCTATCTCTAGTGTTTAACCTTTGTGTGATGGTTGATCTTTGCATGCAGGACTTATTACTTTAATATATATACACTAGGCAATTTATGGCAGTTGGAAGAGGAATATCTGTTATATTTTAAGTCATCTGGATATTAAACAGCAGATACTCAAAAGATTCTTTCACACTTACTAAACTAATTTAAATATGGTCAAATTGAGAGAGAGTTACTCCACAGATAATGTAAAACAAATTATCATTTAAACCAGAACAAGATCATACAAAATTAAGAAAACAGCTGACAGTAAACAGTAATCCCAAAGATATTCAGTCAGGATTTCGACAGCATGTTACTTAAAAATTGAACGCGTGGTAGTACCATGCAGATTTATAGTTTATACATTCATTTGAATTATATTAAATTTAGAGCTGGAATAGGAACTGAAGCAGTTACCTTTTCACTACCCAGAATAAGCTCAATAGGATATAGAAGCACGTTGCCATGAAGTATGCAAGTGATAGGTTATAGTGAAAATTGCCAGAACTCAAATAATCAAATTTATAAAATCCATAAAATAGATATGTCTGCTCCAAGAATCCCTAAAACAAAAAAAAAGCACAAAATATACTAGTAAATGGAGAAGAGATACTCGAAAACAGGTCATTCATAGAAACAAAAGGCTAAAGCCTAAATGATGCATGTTTCAACAGTAGCACTTACAGTTTCACGTGGAGTTGGGAAGTGCAGGTGATGAGCTACACAAATTAGGAAGGCATTTTACATGGGTTCTCCATTAGCAAATACTTCACAACCATTTTTAGTTCACAAATATTAAGTGGTATAATAACTATATAATTACTTGCAAAAACAAATTACTTCAGATGCTGTAAGCTTCAAATATAAACAGAAATTGTGCGTGGAGCATTTTCATTAAAATGGATGAATTAGTCATGCAAATCGATTTAAATTGGTATGATACAGTTGGGATTACATGACTGCAGGGCAACCAGGGATGGAAAGTAAGTAAGCAGGAGTATTTAAATTTTGGGAAGGACTGACAAAAAGAAAAAGAAGAGGTGGGAAGCATTTGTGGTAAAGAGGAAATCAACGCAATAGTGAGGAAGGATATTAACAACATTGGTGAAGTGGAATTTGCATAGGTAGAACTTAGATACACCAAGAGCCAGACAGTGGGATGGACAGCAGGCTGGAGGCCTGGAGTGGAGTGGGCTGGAGGTCCAGAGGAGGATTGACAGCGGGCTGGAGGCCCAGAGCAGAGTGGGACGGCCAGCGGGCGGCAGGCCCGGGCTGAGCAGGACGGCCAGCGG
>NC_063352.1:1051651-1051924 GCF_021869965.1 Rhincodon typus | reverse complement strand
CTGAGCAGGACGGCCAGCGGGCGGCAGGCCTGAGTGGTGGGTGATGGCCTGCAGGCCTGGAACAGAACGGGCTGGAGGCCCAAGTGGAGTGGGACAGACAGCAGGCTTGAGGCCCAGGTGGAGGGAGATGGACATTGGCTTGGAGGCCCGAGCGGGGCAGGACGGACAGTGCGCTGGAGACCCGAGTGGGATGGGTCTGACAGTGCGCTGGAGGCCCGAGCGGGATGGGTCAGACAGTGGGCTGGAGGCCCGAGCGGGGCGGGTCAGACAGTG
>NC_063352.1:1042594-1051641 GCF_021869965.1 Rhincodon typus | reverse complement strand
GAGGCCCGAGCGGGGCGGGTCAGACAGTGGGCTGGAGGCCCGAGCGGAGGGAGACGGACAATGGGCTGGAGGCCCAGACGGAAGGAGATGGACAATGGGCTGGAGGCCCAGGCGCGGGAGATGGACAGTGGGCTGGAGGCCCGAGCGGGCAGATCAGACGGTGGGCTGGAGGGCCGAGTGGGCAGGTCAGACGGTGGGCTGGAGGCCCGAGTGGGCGGGTCAGACGGTGGGCTGGAGGCCCGAGCGGGCGGGTCAGTCGGTGGGCTGGAGGCCCGAGCAGGGTGGGACGGACAGTGGGCTGGAGGCCCAGGCGGAGGAAGATGGACAGTGGGCTGCAGGCCCGAGCGGGCGGGTTAGTCAGTGGGTTGGAGGCCTGATCGGGGTGGGACAATCAGTGGGCTGGAGGCCTGATCGGGGTGGGACAATCAGTGGGCTGGAGGCCCAGGCGGAGGGAGATGGACAGTGGGCTGGAGGCCTGAACGGGCGGGTCAGACAGTGGGCTGGAGGCTCGAGCAGGGTGGGATGGACAGTGGGCTGGAGGCCCAAACCAGAATGGGGACAGTTGTCGGACTGAGGACTAATGCAGGTGGTCAGTGGCTTGCAAACCCAGTCAGACCACTTGGGAAAACCCCCTGCATTATCATAGAATCCCTACAGTGTGGAAACATGCCAATCGGCCCAACAAGTCCACAGCGACTGTCTGATGAGTGTCCCACCCAAACTCACATACCTACTGTATCCCTGTAACGCTACATTTCCCATGGCTATTCCACCTAACCTACACATCCCTAGATACTATAGGTAATTTAACATAGCCAATCCACCTAACCTGCGCATTTTTGGACTGTGGTAGGAAACCAGAATGCCTGGAGGAAACTCATGCAGACATGGGGAGAATGTACCAACTCCACACAGGTAGTCGCCCAAGGCTGGAAGTAAACCCAGATCTCTGGCGCTGTGAGTCAGCAGTGCTAACCACTGAGCCACTCTGCCGCCAACCACTAAGATGCCACACCATCAGTTGATCTACTGCAATGCAATGTTTATCTGTAATCTGTTTATCTGAATATAATGTTTATCCTTTTAACTTTATTTCTTATTTTTCTAAATTATACTATGAATAATTGTAAGGTAACGTAACTTTTTCTTCATTTATTTCTCCATCTTGAATCTAAGACTTGGATCTAGGTACTTTTTCCCTAAGATGGTGCCGTGAGGGGCAACATTGTAAACTTTTCACTGTACTCCTGTACTTCAGTACATGTGACAATAAACCCAATTCTAACTTTATATTAGAGTTGATTTTAAAGACTTTATAACAATTGGAAGAAATTCATATCTTTCCTAATCTTCTGTAATAAAGTTAGAAGAGTTCTTAGTGATAAGCAAGTATTTAGGTTATTAGAAAATAATGCAGTGCAGTTGACAAATGTTTGGGAAACAGTATAATTGTCAGAAGCATTGTAAGATTTCAAAGACGGGTGATGGAGATATCTGGAAGACATCATGAGATTATGGGAGGACCTAGGGCTGTCCATAGACTTGTCGATCATTGATCGCACGTAAACTGGACTGGATGTATAGTTAGGGGTTGTGGTTGACAATGAGATCAATGTTGCATGTTATTAGTATAACAGGAAAAATATAAAAACATTGTATTCATCTGGGGAAAGTTAGTGTCATTGACCTCTTCTCCGATCTGAGCTGTAATTAAAGGGCAACTGGGTCCCACATGAAAGCCAGATTTGGAGCGGTCTCTGGCATCTTTCACATGTGGTAATAGAGCTCTGAATAAAGATCGCTTATGGTGCTGAACACAGAACCCAAGACTCCTCTTTGATATTTCTCCCTACAATAAATAAAATCTGGAGAAATGATTTTGTACTTTTAAAAATAAATTGTCAGTACCAGGTTGTTTCACAATAATTATAACTTATCTACTCCAAAACCTTAATTATAACTTACTACATCAAATGTCATCAACAGTAAAATTGGACAGGGTCTAAATCTTTTTGGTTTATTGAATATCTAGTTCTAAACAATGGTTCTTAATGTTTTTTGGATGTTTCACCTTTGCATGATACTGTTACATGAAATTTTCAGAAAGAGCGCTTTCTGATTTTCAGGATTCAATGCATACAAGCAACCTCTGGAAGCTGCAGTCAAATTTATTCCTTGGTAATGTTGATTGCTAGTAGCCATGTTCTTGTTGAATAGAGGGCAGGCTTGAGGAGCCAAATGGTCTATTTCTGCTTCTCTTTCTTATGACCCTTATTTCAACTGCAAAATCCAGTGTAAAGCACCAATGCATGACATATTTATGGTGACTGCAGCTATGCAATTGCAAGCCTATAATCATCAATTTACAAGATGGGTTGGGCAATGGGTGAGGGTGAAGGAGTGGAACAAGGCTCAGGAGAAGTAATTAAAATTTTCAAAACCGGTAATAGGACCAGTGTATAGAAATGGTCATGTATCTAATTTCAGCAGATAAGGGGAAAACTATAAGAAGAGGGGAACACAATGAAGGATTGAGGGTGTTGTACTTAAGTGCGCGCAGAATACGAAGAAAGGTAAATGAACTTATGGCACAGACTGAAATTGGCAGCTACAATGTTGCGAGCATCACAAAGATGTGGCTGCAAAGGGATCAGGGCTGGGAATCCAAGGATATAGAGTATCTGAGACGGTAGTTAGGGCAGTGGCATGCTCCTCCTGCAGAATGTGGGAGCTCAGGGAGACTTCCATTATCCCTGATGACTACATTTGTGGGAAGTGCACCCAGCTGCAGCTCCTGGGAGACCATGTTAGGGAGCTGGAGCTGGAGTTGGAGTTGGATGCACTCAGGATCATCCAAGATGCTGAGCACATCATAGATAAAAGTTTTAGTGAGGTCAGACCTAAGGTGGCCATCAATGAGAATACAGGAAGCATGCCAGGAATAAAAGAATGACGAGAGTAAGATTAGAGCCAGTCAAGGACAGTAGTGGGAAGTTGTGCGTGGAGTCTGAAGACATAGGAGAGGCGCTAAATGAATATTTTTCATCAGTATTCACACAGGAAAAAGACAATGTTGTCGAGGAGAATACTGAGATACAGGCTATTAGACTAGACGGATTGAGGTTCATAAGGAGGAGGTGTTAGCAATTCTGGAACGGGTGAAAATAGATAAGTCCCCTGGGCCGGATGGGATTTATCCTAGGATTCTCTGGGAAGCTAGAGAGGAGATTGCAGAACCTTTGGCTTTGATCTTTATGTCGTCATTGTCTACAGGAATAGTGCCAGAAGACTGGAGACTAGCAAATGTTGTCCCCTTGTTCAAGAAGGGGAGTAGAGACAACCCTGGTAATTATAGACCAGTGAGCCTTACTTCGGTTGTGGGTAAAGTGTTGGAAAGGATTATAAGAGATAGGATTTATAATCATCTAGAAAGGAATAATTTGATTAGGGATAATCAACACGGTTTTGTGAAAGGTAGGTCGTGCCTCACAAACCTTATTGAGTTCTTTGAGAAGGTGACCAAACAGGTGGATGAGGGTAAAGCGGTTGATGTGGTGTATATGGATTTCAGTAAAGCGTTTGATAAGGTTCCCCACAGTAGGCTATTGCAGAAAATATGGAGGCATGGGATTGAGGGTGATTTAGCGGTTTGGATCAGAAATTGGCTAGCTGTAAGAAGACAGAGGGTGGTGGTTGATGGGAAATGTTCATCCTGGAGTTCAGTTATTAGTGGTGTACCTCAAGGATCTGTTTTGGGGCCACTGCTGTTTGTCATTTTTATAAATGACCTGGATGAGGGCATAGAAGGATGGGTTAGTAAATTTGCGGATGACACCAAAGTCGGTGGAGTTGTGGATAGTGCGGAAGGATGTTGCAGGTTACAGAGGGACATAGATAAGCTGCAGAGCTGGGCTGAGAGGTGGCAAATGGAGTTTAATGCGGAAAAGTGTGAGGTGATTCACTTTGGAAGGAATAACAGGAATACAGAGTACTGGGCTAACGGTAAGATTCTTGGTAGTGTGGATGAGCAGAGAGATCTCGGTGTCCATGTGCATAGATCACTGAAAGTTGCCACCCAGGTTGATAGCGTTGTTAAGAAGGCGTACAGTATGTTAGGTTTTATTGGTAGAGGGATTGAGTTTCGGAGCCATGAGGTCATGTTGCAGCTGTACAAAACTCTGGTGCGGCCGCACTTGGAGTATTGCGTACAGTTCTGGTCGCCGCATTAGAGGAAGGATGTGGAAGCATTGGAAAGGGTGCAGAGGAGATTTACCAGGATGTTGCCTGGTATGGAGGGAAGATCTTATGAGGAAAGGCTGAGGGACTTGAGGCTGTTTTCGTTAGAGAGAAGAAGGTTAAGAGGTGACTTAATAGAGACATACAAGATGATCAGAGGATTAGATAGGGTGGACAGTGGGAGCCTTTTTCCTCGGATGGTGATGGCTCGCACGAGGGGACATAGCTTTAAATTGAGGGGTGATAGATATAGGACAGATGTCAAGAGGTAGGTTCTTTACTCAGAGAGTAGTAAGGGCGTGGAATGCCCTGCCTGCAAAAGTAGTAGACTCGCCAACTTTAAGGGCATTTAAATGGTCATTGGATAAACGTATGGATGATAATGGAATAGTGTAGGTTAGGCGGGCTTCAGATTGGTTTCATAGGTCGGCACAACATTGAGGGCCGAAGGGCCTGTACTGTGCTGTAATGTTCTATGTTCTATGTTCATGCCAGGAACAGCATCAGACATACTTATGCTACCAAACAGGACTACATGCATGCCAAACAGCACAAACAGCAAGTGATAGACAAAGCTAAGCGATCCCACAACCAATGGATCAGACCTAAGCTCTGCAGCCCTGCCACATCCAGCTGTAAATGGTGGTGGACAATTAAACAACTCTCTGGACGAGGAGACTCCACAAATATCCCCATCTTCAATGATGGAAGAGCCCAGAACATCCATGCAAAATATAAGGCTGAAGCTTTTGCAGCAATCTTCAGCCAGAAATGCCAAGTGGATGATCCTTCTCAGCTTCCTCCAGTGGTATCCAGCATCACAGATACCAGTCTTCAGCCAATTTGATTCATTCCATGTGATTGTCAAGAAACAGTTGGAGACACTGGATACTACAAAGGCAATAGTACTGAAGACTTGTGTTCCAGAATTTCTAGGTCCACCAGCCAAACTATTCCAATACAGTTACAACATTGACATCTACCCAACAATGCTGAAAATTGCCCAGTTATGATCTGTACACAAAAAGCAGGACAAATCCAACCTGACCAATTACTGCCCCATCGGTCTAACCTCCATTATTGGTAAAGTGATGGAAGGTTTCATCAACAAAGCTATCAGGCAGCACCTGTTCAGCACTAACCCAGTTTGGGCTCCATCAGAGCCACTCACCTCCTGACCTAATTACAACCTTGGTTGAAACATGGACAAAAGAGCTGAATTCCAGAGGTGAGGGGAGAATGACAGCTCTTGATATCAAAGTCACATTTGACCAAGTGTGGCATCAAGGAGCCCTGGCAAAACTGGAATCAAAGGGTATCAGGGGCAAACTGTCTGCTGGTTGGAAACATATTTAGCACATAGGAAGATGGTCATGGTTGTTGGAGGCTAGTCATCCCAGCTCCAGGACATCTCTGCAGAAGTTCCTTGATGTACTTGACCCAACCATCTTCGGCTGCTTCATCAATGACCTTCACCATCATCAGATCTGAAGTGGGGACATTCATCAATGATTGCACGATGTTCAACACAATTTGTAACTCCTTAGATACTGAAACAGTCTATGTTCAAATACAACAGGATCTGGACAGAATCCAGGCTTGAGCTGAAAAGTGCAAGTAACGTTTGCACCACAAAAATGCCAGGCAATGACTAATTTCAATAAGAGTCAATCTAACCACCTCCCCTTGATACTTAATGGTGTTTCCACAACTGAATTCTCCCACTATCAACATCCTGGGGGATTGGAAGGGGAACCTAGCAGGGAAGATATTGGGGCAGTAATGGCAGGAGTTTTTGGAGGTAATTCAGGAGGTGCAGGAGGAAGAAACATACTACAGGGAGGACAAGGCAAACATGATTGGTAAGGGAAGTCAGGGACAGCATAAAAGCAAAGGGAAAAGCATACAATGTGGTGAAGATGATTGGGAAGCTTTTAAAAACCAGGACAGGACAACTAAAAAACCAACAAGTGAGTGCAGGACGAAATATGAGAGTAAGCTAGCCAATAATACAAAAGAAAGCTGCAAGAGTTCTTTTCGATATGTAAAAAAAAAGGGGCGGCACATTAGCATTGCTGCTTCACAGTGGCAGGGACCCATGTTCGAATCCAGCCCTGGGTGACTGTCTGGGTGGAGTTTTCACATTCTCCCAGTGACTGTGTGGGCTTCTGCCAGGTGCTCTGATTTCCTCCCGCAGTCCAAAGATGTCCAGGTTAGGAGGATTGGCCAAGGCAAATGCAGGGTTATGATAGGGTTCGGGGTGCGCAGGTCTGGGGCTGGATAGGGTGTTCTTCAGAGGAGCAGTGCAGACTCAATGGGCAAAATATCCACTTTCCGCACAGTAGGGATTCTATGATACTTTGATTTCCATTCTATGAAAAAGATAATAGAGAGGCAAGAGTGGACATTGGACGACTGGAAAATGAGGCTAGAGAAGTGGTAATGGGTAAGAAAGAAATGGCGGAGGAAATGAATGGGTACTTTGCATCAGTCTTCAGGGTGGAAAACAGCAGTAGCATACTAGAACTTCATGTGAGTAAGGGGACAGAAGGGAGTGTATTGGCCATCACTAAGGAGAAGGTGCTGGGGAAGCTGAAGGGTCTAAAGGTGGATAAACTACCCAAACCAGATGGACTGCACCCTAGAGTTCTGAAGCGGATAGCTAAGGAGATTGTAGAGGACATTGCAAAGGAGAGCCAGTGGACATAATCTATTTGGATTTCCAGAAGGCTTGGACAAGGTACTGCATAGGAGCCTGCTAAATAAGAAAGGATTGGCTGATTTGCAGAAGGCATAGAGTAGGGATAAAGAGCTCTTTTTCAGGATTGCAGCTGATCAGTTGTGGAGTTTCACAGGGGTCCATGTTGGGACCACAACTAACATGTACAGGACACTGGTGAGGTCTCTTCTGGAGTACTGTGTGCAGTTCTGGTCGCCCTGCTAGAGGAAGGATATTATTAAATTGTAGAGAGTACAGAAAAAATTTACCAGAATTTTGCCGGGAATGGAGGATTTGAGTTATAAGAATAGGCTGCATACGCTTTTTCCACAGACCATAGCAGGTGAGTGATAGAAGGGTCAGGCATTGTTGAAGGAGCAGACTGCAGAAGGACTTGGACAAGCTGGCAGAATGGGCAAAGAAGTGACAGATGGAATGCAAAGTAGGAAAGTGTGAAGTTATACACTTCGGTCAGAAGAATAGAGGCACAGACTATTTTCCAAATGAGGAAAGGTTTCAGAAATCTGAAACGCAAAAGGGACTTAGGAGTCCTAGTTCAGAATTCTCTTGAGGTTAACATGCAGGTTCAACTGGCAGTTAGGAAGGCAAATGCAATGTTAGTACTCATTTCAACAGGGCTAGAATATAAGAGCAGGGATGTGCTGATGAGGCTATATTAGGCTCTGGTCAGACCACATTTGGAAAACAGAGTAGTTTTGGGTCCTGTAACTGAGGAAGGATGTGCTGGCCTTGGAGGAGTCTAGAGAAGGTTTACAAGAATAGTCTCAGAAATGAAGGGCTTGTCAAATGAGGAGTAGTTGAGGACTCTGGATCTGTTCTTGATGGAGTTTAGAAGGATCGGGGGGATCCCATTGAAACTTACAGAATATTGAGAGGCGTGGATACAGTGCAAATAGAGAAGATGTTTCCACTACCAGGAAAGGCTAGGACCCAAGGGCACAGCCTCACAGAGAAAGGACCACCCTTTAGAATTTTGATGAGAAGGAATCTTTTCAGCCAGAGGGTGGTGAATCTCTGGAACTCATTGCCCCAGAATGCTGTGGAGGCCAATTCTTTGAGTGTCTTCAAGACAGAGATAGATAGGTTCTTGATTAGTAAGAGCTCAAGGTTTACAGGTAGAAGGCCGGAGAATGGGGTTCAGAATCATATCAGCCACGACTGAATGGCTGGTCATACTCGATGGGCCAATTGGCCTAATTCTCCTTCCATATCCTACCGTCTAATGGAAATTAGATTTTTGGATAATTACATTCTCAAGGCATACCTAAACTTCTGCCATACTAGTATCTGAAAATACTTACTGTTCCTGAGAAAAGATTAATCACGTAACTATAGAAAAGGACAAGCTTGGTTTTAGGCTGTTCATACACTGTGCATTCTTGAGCTATGAGAAAGAAAAATAATAAAGGGTAAGATTTCCAATTAAAGACCAAGCTTCACCAAGGAATATTGTTAATTGCAACAATTTGCACTTAAGAACAAATAGAGATATCGGAAAAAGTGAACACCACAAAGCAAGACACTTCCTCAGAGAGGAAAATTAATAAAATCAAGTTGTGTAACAACTCAACAAATGTACTAATCACTTTTGGACCTTAGCATTATATGCTTAGGCCTTTTTGGCCAATTCCAGGAAGACAGGAAGTACGAATGATACTAGAAAAAAATGTTTTTATATAAAACATGGTCAGCCTGCAATTTCTTTTTGTGAAGTTCACATTAAATTCAAGGTTTTATATGTGCTCATTTATTATTACTTACAGTTTTGCAGAATTAAACATATACATACTTAATTAACTTTTAATAATGTGACAGTAAGCTGCCTTCTTGAACTGCTGCAATTACTGGAGTGCCAGTAAAACCACAGTGCCATTAGTCAGGGAGTTCCAGAATTTTGTCCCCATGACAACAAAGGAGCCCCAATTCAAGAGGGCAGCTCACCACAACTTTTTCAAGGAAAATTACAGATGGACAATAAATGCAGACCTAACTAGTAAATTAAAACAAAGAACTGCGGATGCTAGAGATTTAAAACAAATAAAAACAAACTGATGGAGAAACTCAGATAACA
>NC_063352.1:1024184-1042194 GCF_021869965.1 Rhincodon typus | reverse complement strand
TTCGGGCCTAGACCCTTCTTCAGATTTTCTGAAGAAGGGTCTAGGCCTGAAACGTCAGCCTTCCTGCGTCTCTGATGCTGCTTGGCCTGCTGTATTCATCCAGCTCTACACCTTGTTATCTCAGATTCTTCAGCGTCTGCAGTTCCTACTATCTCTGATGGAGAAACTCAGCAGGTCTGGCAGCATCTGCGAAAAGAAAACAGTTAACATTTTGAAAAAAAAGAGGGTAACTGGACTCAAAATGTTAATGCTGCTTTCTGTTCACAGATTCTGCCAGACCTGATGAGTTTCTCCAAAAATTTCTTCTTTGTTTCAGACTTAGCCAGTCTTGCCTACATCCCAAAAGGAATAAAAAACCTTTGAAAAAAAATCCAGTTTTTGAAACATCTACAATAAACATAGTCATATTCATTATTTCAAACAATCTTTAGCTTCATATACTATTTTGCTGTGCTTGCATCGGAGAAAAGGAAGAGAAATACGAAAGTGAAAATACTAAGAGCTTTTGGATTAGGGCACTCATATTGATTCCAACCTACAGCAAAGAAAAAAAGCACATTAGCTGGGGAAACAGTGATGTGGTAAAGTATCAATAATCGCACAAAATCACCTGGTTCACTGCCATTCTTTCTTTAGTCTGGCTGCCATGACTCTGTATCCAATGGTCGACTTTCAACTACCTTCTAAAATGACGTAGTAAGCCACTTAGACTAAGGGCAATTAGGAATGAGCAACAAATGCTACCTTGCCATCAACGTGCATATCTCATGAAAGAATTTAAAAAAAACTAGCTGTTTAGTACATTGGTAGCAGTTTATTTTTGTTAAGTTATAAGATCATAGCAAATATAAGCAGGAAAAGACAAATCACTCCATCCAGCCTGCTCCACTATTGGTTGAGACCATGGCTGATCCAACTGCAGTATTAATTCCATTTTCATACCTTTCATATCTACCTCATCAAAATTCTGTTTAACTCAGCCTTGAATATATTCAGTGACTTATGAAATCCACTGGGGATGTGAGTTAGAAATTACTCTTCTCAGTCTGAAATGGAGATCCTTGACAAGGTGGACGTGGAAAGGATGTCTTGTGGATGAATCCAGAACTGGGGGATCAGTTTTAAAATTTGGGGGAGCCCTTTAGGGACAGAGATGAAGAGAATTTTTTTTTCCTCTCAGAATCTTATATAACAATGTGCCACACTATGCTGACAGGTTCCCCTTAATCCACCCTGCTTCTTACTTCCTCAAAGAACTGAAATAAATTTGTCAATTATGATTTCCCTTTCATAAAACCATGCCTGATTGTGCCTGTGATTTTCTAAATGTCTTGCTATCATCTTTAGGTATATTAAAAAAAAGGACATTGGGATAGTGCAGGAGAACCAGCCAAAGTGGTGATGTCACTGGACGAGTAATCCACACACCCAGAATAAAGCTTGAGGGTATCCACCAGGGCTGACAGTGAAATGTGAATTCAATAAATCTGGAATTAAAAGTCAGTCTAATAATGACAACTAAACCATTCTCAATTGTTGTAAAAACCCATCTGGTTCCCTAACATCCTTGAGGAAAAGAAAAAATTGGTACCGGACATTTGCCTGCGTGGGTGCAGCCCCAACAACACAACAAGCTTGACACTATCAAGGACAAAGCAGCACACCTGATTGGCACCATACCCATTTTCTCCAACACAGACACTCGGTAGCAGCAGTGTGTACTATCTAAAAGATACACTGCAGAAACTCACCAAAGATCCTCAGATAGTACCTTTCAAACCCACGACCACTTCCACCTAGAAAGTCGAGGGCAGCAGATATATGTGAACACCACCATCTGCAAGATCCCCTTCCAAGCCACTCACCACCCTGACTTGAAAATATATCGCTGTCCTTCACTGTTGTCAGGTCAAAATCCTGGAATTCCCTCCTTAATGGCACTGTGGGTCAACCCACAGCAGGTGGACTGCAGCGGTTCAAGAAGTCAGCTCAGTACCACCATCTCAAGGGCAAGTAGGGATGGGTAATAAATACTAACCCAGCCAGCGACGCCTACAACCAACAACAATGAATTTTTTAAAAATCCTCACATGGTCCAACCTACACATGGCTCCAGATCCATAGCAATGTGTTGGAATTTTGACAACCCTTTAAAATTTAAGCAAATCATTCAGTAGTACCTAACAACCACAATGTCTGACAAAAGGAATCTAACTTTGTGGTAACCTGGGCACCATCCCCAGGTATGTACTGTCCCATCAATGGGACAGGACCAAACACATAAAAGAGCAAGTATCCTTGGGAGTCCTCAACATTGATTACAGACTGCATAAAGACTCGTGACATCAGTTCAATTACTTCCTGTCTTCTGCCTCCCTCCCTTTTTAAGACAAGGATGTTACATTATCCATTTCCTTCTCAACTCCAGTAATTCCTGAAAGATCATCACCAATGTCTCCATAATCTCTTCAGATCTCTCCTTGACAGCTCTGGCGGGCAGTCCATCTAATCAGTGATTTGTCTGCCTTCAGACCTTTCAGTTTCCTTAGCACCTTCTTTTTAGTAATTACCACTACACTCACCTCTGCCCCCTTGCTCTCTTGAAGTTCTGATATACTGCTACATCTACTGTAAAGACTAATGTAAAGTAGCTATTCAGTTTCTCCACCATTTCTTTATTCTCCATTACTACTTCTCCAGCTTGATTTTCCAGCAGTCCAAGTCCACTCTTGCCTCTATCTTATATTTTAATATATCTAAAAAAACTCCTGCATACTCCTTTTATATTACTAGCTAGCTTATCCTCATATTTCATCTTCTCTGCCATATTGCTTTTTTTAAGTTATCTTCTGCTTGTTTTTAAAAGGGCTCCCAATCCTCTGGCTTCCCACTAATCTTCACCACATGGTGTGCTTTTTCTTTTGCTTCTATGCTGTCCCTGACTTTCTGGGTCAGCCATGGTTGTCTTGTCTGCCCACTTGTATGCTTCTTCTTCCTTAGGATGAATTTCTGCTACCTCCCGAGTTACCCTCAAAAACTCCAACCATTGCTGTTTCAATATCTTCCCTACTCAGCTTCCTCCTCCAAACAACTCTGGTCAGCTCCTCCCCTCATGTGTTTATAGTTACCTTAACTGTCCAGCTGATTCATCAATGCCTTTCCCTCCATCGTTAAGGTGAGAAGTGGGATGTTCGCTGATGATTGCAATGTCCAGCATTAATTGCGATTCCTCAGAGATTCTGAAGGAATCTGTGTAATGATGGCCTGGACAACATTCAAACTTAGGTTGAAAAGTGGCTAGTAACAACTGTGACAAACAAGTGCCTTGCAAAATTCATCTTATACAAGAGAGAATTCAACCACCTCTCCTTAATGTTTAACAGTGTTACCATCACTGAATCCCTTACAATCAACATTGTGGGGGTTACCATTAACCAAAAAATGAACTGGACTAATCGTGCAAACACTGTGGCTACAACAGCCAAAGGCTAGGAATAAATCAGTGAATAACTGACCTCCTGACTTCTTAAAACATGTTCACCATTTAAAAATCAGAAGTGTGATGGAATATTCTCTAAATGCCTAGATAAGTAATACTCCAAAGTTCAAAGAGCTCAACACCATCTAGGACAAAGTACCTCATTTGACAGGCACTCCATCCAACAGATTGAATATTGACTCCTTCCCTGACCGATGCGCAGTGCCTACAGTGTGTACTATCTACAAGATGTGCATTAACAACTTATCAGATTCTTTAAAGCCTTCATCACCTTTCAAAAATGCAACCTGTATCACCTGGATGAACAGGGGCAGCATGCACATGAGAACACCACCACCTGCAAGTTTCCCTCCAAGCCATGCAACATCCTATTACCTATATGGCTATTCCTTTACTGTTTCTGGATTAGAATCCTGGAACTCCCTAACAGCATTGTGGATATACTTACAACATATGGATTGCAGAGGTTCAAGAAGGCACTATTCGTGACCCCTCAGATACCGAAGCAGTCCATGTCCAAATGTAGGCTTGGGCTGACAAGCTGCAAGTAATATTCATGCCGCACAAGTGCCAGACAAATGACCATCTCCAATAAAAGAACCTAACCATCACCCTTTGATATCATGCTTATTCATTTGAATTACTGCTGCCCATTCATCAACTCTATGCCATGTTTACCAATCTGACCTTATTGGCTGGTTCACTCAAATGTCTGTATGCTCCATCCCTTCCTGTCACATTCTGGTTACCATTAGCCACATCACTACCCTGCATTTATCCCAGTACCACATCAATTCCCTGCAAACGAGTCAGCATCGCCACAAAATGTGGTTCTTATACTATCAATAAGGATCCTAGTGGAGCCAGATAACTCATTGATACATTGTAGGTGGCCAAAATTTTAAAATTGTAATTTTTTTTACCAAAAAGCTCTATTGACCAAAACAAGATATATAACCAAAATATGCCAAAAAATGAGGCATGGTAAGGATCAGCCTAAGAACATTATTGCAGAAATATGCCCATGGCTGGTAGTTACAATACTGCATAAACAAGAAAAATATTTTTCTGCCCATGTATGGAAAACAGCTGTGCCAACATGAGAAAATTAATTAAAGGTATGGGTCTCAATCGGAACAAAAGTAGATTGGAGTGAGAAAGATCCCAGCAGCACCCAAAGCATCATAATGTTATCTTCATCAATTTCATTTTCTCATGAGAAGCCAACAACGTTATCTGTATGTGAAAAGTGAAAATACAAATCCGATATTTTGCATACTACCTGATTCATCTGGAGTTTCCTTTGATTGGATCAAGAGTTTAGTGAGCACTATAATTAACACACGCTTCTAAATATATAATCTGAAATCCCAAATTTAATGCATTTGATTAATTACCTACTACAGAGGATGGAACTTCGGCGTATGTAGTGTTAACAACTTGGTGCTTTGAAATGATGGTTGGAAGTGTGACAAGGGTAAACATTAAAAGAAATATCACAAAATTCAACAAAACCAGAAAACGAAGAAAGGAAAAGTAAGATCGGATTCCAGTGCCAAATTTGCCTGCAAGACATAAAGAAAAATTAAATCAATTCAATAATTCAATATTGTATTGAAACATACTTAGGGTAAATGCTGAAGTTATTCCCTCTTGTGGGAAAGTCTGGAGTCACCCATTTAAGACAGATGAGGATGAATTTCTTTCCCTCAGAAAATAGTGAATTTGTAGAATTCTTTATTGCAGAGGGCCATCAAGGTTGGGTTGTTAAGTATATTCAAGGCTGAGATAGACAGATTCCTAACCACTAAAGGAATCTAGGATTATGGGATTAAGTAGAAAAGTGAACTGAGGATAATCAGATCAACCCATGATTTCACTGAAGGAAGCACTGGAGGAGCTCACTGGAACAGGCTCAATGGGTTGAATGGGCTACTCTGCTGCTACATCTATGATGTAAAAATCAGCTAGGAATACAAAAACAGATGAAGGCCATTTTGAACCTGTTCTGTCATTCACATACATACTGGGTGACATGTACCTCAATTCCATTTACCTGCCTTGATTTCATGTACTTTAATATATTTACCTAACAAAAATCTATGAATCATACCTTTAAATTTTCAATTGACCTAGCCTCAACAGCCAGGTATACAAGCTTAAAAATTAAGTCCTTCAAGCCTGTTTTTTCTAAATTCAGGGGACAAATGTGTCGTTGGCTGGCCAACATTTATTGCCCGGCCAACATTTATTGCCCATCCTCAGTTGCCCTTGAGAAGGTCGTGGTGAGCTGCCTTCTTGAACTACACAGTCTATGTGCTGTAGGCAGACCCACAAAGCCCTTAGGTGCCATTCAATACAATTATGGCTTATTTGTTGGCATTTCATATTCCATAATCCTATCTATCCCCAATAACCTTCAATTCCCACAGTTTAACGACAACCACCTCCACCTTAAAAATATTCAATGACATTGTCTCTGTCTTTTGAGAAGGAGAGTTTGAAAATTGCGAAGTCCTCTGAAAGAAAAAAAAATGCTCTTCATCTCCTTAAGAGAGCAACCCCTGATTTAAAACAATATCTTCTAGTCTGTACTCATCACAACAGTAAACATCATTTCTACATCCATCTTGTCAAGATCACTCAGAATCTTATAAATATCAATCAAATAACACCTTGGTCTTCGAAACTCTGGTGAAAACAAGCCCAGCTTGTCCAATCTTTTCTATTAAGACTCCAGATATTCCGGATATCAAACTAGTAAAGCTCGTCTGAACTGCCTCCCACTTACATCCGTCCTTAAATGAGGAGACCAAAAACTGCGCCCAGCATTCAAGATGTGGTCTCACCAAGCTCTGTAATATAGAAGCATAACATCTTTACTTTTATGTTCAATTCCTCTCATGATAAAGATTAGCATCCCATTAGCCTTCTTTATTACTCAGACTCAGGCTCAGACATTTACAGCACAAACAGGGGCCATTCAACTCACCATTTCTGAGTCGGTCAACAAAGGTCTTACTATACTGACCCCATTTTCCAGATCTTGGTCCCCAGCCTGGAAGGTTTTAGCAACGCAAGTGAACATCTAAATACTGCTTAAATATTACAAGAGATTTTGACTCAATCACCCCTTCAGATAGTGAGTTCCAGACTCTTATTATCTTCTGAGTGAAAAGAATTCTCAATTCTTCACCTTCCACCTCGCACCTTAAATATCTGCTCTCTGGTTATTAACTTCTCTACCGGGGAGGTGATGGCCCAGTGGTGGTATCACTGGACTGTTATTCCAGAGATCCAGATAATGTTCTGGGAACCTGGATTCAAATCCCACCATAGCAGATGGTGGGATTTGAATTCAATAAAAAATATCTGGAATTAAGAATCTAATGATGACCATTAATCCATTATCAAAACCCATCTGGTTCGCTAATGTCCTTTAAGGAAGGAAACTTCCATCCTTACCTGGTCTGGTGTACATGTGACTCCAGACCCACAGCAATGTGGTTGACTCCAAACTGCCCTCTGGGCAATTAGGGATGGGCAATAAATACTGCCTAGCTAGTGATGCCCACATCCCGTTAATGAATAAAGAAAATAAAACCTGTAGAGTAAATGTCTTCTTATCCAATCTATCCATGCCCCTCATAATCTTAAACATCCCTATCAAGTTCCCTCTTAACCTTTGCTAATCCAAGGAAAACAACCATAACCTATGCACTATTTCCTCATAACTAAGACCCTCCAACCCACACAGCATCTTGGTGAATCTCCTCTCCACCCTCTCTGGTGCAGTCACATCCTTTCTAAAATATGGTGACTAGGAATGCATGCAGCACTCCAGTTATGGTCTAACCTCTGTTTTGTATAGTTCCAGTATAACTTCCTTGTTCTTGTATACCAGTCTCAGCTAATAAAGGAATGTATCAGATCCGCCTTCTTAACAGTCTTCTCTACTTGCCCTACCTTCAGGGATCTATGCGTAATAAGGCTCTTCTGACCTTCAGTACTTTCCAGATTCCTCATGATTTTGAAAACATTTACCAAAATCTCCTCTCGAAATTTTCTTTATAAAGGAGAACATCACTAGCTTGTACCCAAGTAACTGGTTTCCAGGGATGAGGAATTACATTCAGTTAAATCTTTTCTGCAGACTCTCTAAAACGTTTGCATTCTACCCTTGGTTCAATGTCCAGAATTCGACACAGTATGCCAGTTGAGACCAAGTCAGTGTTATGCAAATGTTCTCATAACTTGCTTGTTTTTGTACTCCAGCTACTATTGTTAAAGCTCAGGATCTGATTTGCATCACTAATCACTTTCTTAATCTGCAGTGCCACCTTCAAACTAATTTGTATATACAGATTTTATAATTTACGTGCTTCACCTTTAGGATGATAAATATCTATCTCGTAGTATTTCATAACAAATATGCGATTACAACCTGACAATCAAATCCCAGCCACTTCATGAACTGAAGTCCTCTTTCCCTTAGAAGGTAAACAAACTAGTCTCACATTTCACACCTATCCACTTTTTTTAAAAAAAGAACTCAAATCAACAACATTTTTAAAAATGAGCTGTTAACATTTTATCAAAACAGACTGATGCAATTCAACTGTTTAGCTGAATGATAATTCAAAATTTCTCACCTTCAATATCATGAATGTCTGTTTTCCAAAGATACAGGCTGGATAAACGCTCCTTGACAGTTTGAATAAATCTTGCCCTTTTTCTAAATAGACGGCCTTGATCGTATTTTGTTAACATGTATGTTTGATAATCTGGACTAGCTCTGAAAAACGTGAAAGAATAAAACTTTTAAATTAGACACACATTAACACGTAAAGAAACTCCACCACATACACTAATTGTGGCCTAATCCAGGCTTAATACTGACCCTTCGCTTTTGTGTGCTCTGCTGAGATCTAAAATCCAAGAATTTTCTGATAGCTATCCCTTTTGCAGCAGTAACTTCTCTGGAAATGCTGTCAACACAACATATGCAATAATTCCACTGAAACTCCATCAAGACTACAGCAGAAAAACAGGAACAACTCAAAGAAGGCTTTTTTTGGCAAAAGTTTTCAATAAATATTCCTAAAAAAAATCTTATAGGTCTACTTCAACTGTAAGATGCGCAGAAATCCTGAGTGACAATGAAGTGTTCCTAATCTTAATAATCATCACAGCATCAATGTTCGCAACTTTCCAAATTAGGTTATAAAAGGAGAGAATACCAAGGTGAAGAGTTACATAGCAGTAACATAACTACCCAACCTCAAATTTGTTCCAAACTAGAAGGTATGTCTTGGTTTTCTTCAATGGGTCAAAGCAGAGAACAAGAGGGTTGATTTGTTTTATTATTATGTACCAAAATACAGTGAAAATTATTGTTTTCTGTGCTAACCTGACAAATCATACCTTATAAAAGTACATTAGGATATTGGAACAGAATGTAGAATATAGTGTTACAGCTACAGAGAAGGTGCAGAGGAAGTCTTTACAGGGCACTTAGCTTGGAGTAGCTATTGGGAAACCCCATAACAGCAGCCAGGAGGCAGGGAGGGACACAGTAACTGGTAAGCTGCAAGAACACTGGGAGAATCTTCAGTATAACTCTTGTTGACATCTCAACTTCAGAAGTTGAGAAAAGCTCCAGACTGGTGAGTACTGGGCACCTGACAATTATTGGTTAATCCTTTTTTACCTTATAGATTTAGAGCAGTAGGAACTTAGTTACAGTTAACCTTTTCATAACCTTAGGGATAGAGCAAGAAGTCTAACAAAATAAGACTAATAATTCTAATCTAAGATGTTAATTGTAAGTTTAACAGATGTCAGGAGAGGTCAGCTGAGTGGAATGTGCAATTTGTAATATGTGGGGAGTCCTGGGCACTGCCAGTCCCAGTTGACCACATGTGCAGAAAGTGCTCCCAGTGCAGAAACTGGGGCTTAGGGTCTTGGAGTTTGAACAGCAGTTGGAGACACATGGCAGATCCGCAAGGCTGAAAGCTATGTGGATAACACATTTAGAGAGGTAGTCACACACGAGCTCATAGGACTAGAAGAAAGAAGAGGACAGGTGACCACCAGACAGTCCAGAAAGAACAGGCAAAGGAATATAGTCAGAGCCAAGCTTCTGGCACCAGGTCATTGAGTTGTACAGCATGGAGACAGACCCTTCAGTCCAACTCATTCATACCAATTGATATCCTAAATTAATTTAGTCCCTTTTGCCAGCATTTGGGCCATTTTCCTCTAAACCCTTTCTATTCATATACCCATCCAGATGCTTTTTAAACGTTGTAATTGTACCAGCCTCCACTGCCTCCTCTAGCAGCTTATTCCATGCACACCCTCTGTATGAAAAAGTTGCTCCTTAGGTCCCTTTTATATCTTTCCCCTCTCACCTTAAACCAAAGCCCCCTAGTTTTGGACTCCCCTACCTTGGACAAAAGACCTTGGCTATTCACCTTATCCATGCCCCTCATGATTTTATAAACCTCTGTAAGGTCATCTCACAGCCTCTGACGCTCCAGGGAAAATGGTCGCAACCTATTCAGCACTCCTTGTAGCTCAAATCCTTCAACCCTGGCAACATCCTTGTGAATCTTTTCTCAACCCTTTCAAGTTTAACAACATCTTTCTTATAGCAGGGAGACCAGAAGTGAATGGAGAATTCCAAAAGTGGCCCAACCAATGTCCTGTACATGACATCCGAAGTCCTATACACTACACTAACCAATAAAGCTAAGTGTACCAAATGCCTTCTTCACTACCCTGTCCTCCTGTGACTCATCTTCCAAGGAACTCGAACCTGTACAGCAAGACTTCTTTGTTCAGCAACATTCCCCACAACACTTCCATTAAGTGTATAAGTCCTGACATCTCACATTTATCTAAATCAAGCTCCACCTGCCACTCCTCAGTCCAAGGTCTGATCAAGGTCCTGTTGTACGCTGAGGTAACCTTCTTCACTGTCCATTACACCACCAATTTTAGTGTCATATGCAAACTTACTAATCATTCCTCCTGTATTCACATCCAAATCATTTATATAAATGACAAAAAACAGTGGACGCAGCACCAATCATTGTGGCACATCGTTGGTCACAGGCCTCCAGTCCAAAAAACAATCTTCCACGACCACCCTCTGTCTCCTATCTTCAAGCCAATTTTGTATTTAAATAGCTACCTTTCCCTGGATTCCATGTGATCTAACATTGCTAACCAGTCTACCATGCAGAACCTTGTCAATGACTTGCTGAAGTCCATATAGACAACGTCCACCACTTTGCCTTCATCAACCTTCTTTGTCACTTCTTCAAAAAACTCAAGCAAGTTAGCAAGCACAAAGTCATTTGACTATCCCTAATCAGTCCTTTCCTTTCAAATACATGTAAATCCTGTCCCTCACATCTCCTCCAACAACTTACCCACCAGTGACATCAGGCTCACTGGTCTGTAGCTCCCTGGCATTTCCTTGCCATCTTTCTTAGATGCTGCCACATTAGCCACCTTTCATTTTTCTGGAAACTCATCTGTGGCTATCAATGATAAAAATATCTCAGGAAAGTGCCCAACAATCACATCCCTAGCTTCCCACAAAGTTCTGGAATATACCTGATCAGGTCCCAGGGATTTATCCACCTTTGTGTGTTTTAAGACTCCAGCACCTGCTCCTATATAATATGAACACTTTTCAAGATATCACTGTTTATTTTTCCAAGTTCTCTAGTCCCTATATCCTTCTCTACAGTAAATACTGAAGCAAAATACTTGTTTAGTATCTCACTCATCTCCTGCGGTTCCACACAAAGATGGCCTTATTGATCTTTAAGAGGCCCTATTCTCTCCCTAGTCACTCTTTTACCCTCAATGTATATGTGGAATCTCTCTGGATTCTCCTGAACTCTATTTGCCAAAAAGATCTCTTGTCCCCTTTTTGTGTTCCTGATTTCATTTGGGTATAATCCTACTACACTTATACTGCTCGACTGATTCACTCGATCCCAGCTGTCTATCCCTGCCATATGCTTCCTTCATTTTTTCGACCAAACCCCCAATTTCTCTACTCATCCAGCATTTCCGACACCTACCAGCCTTGCCATTCACACTAACAGGAACATACTGCCTCTGGACGCTCATTATCTAGTTATCGATAGAACATAGAACTGTACAGCACAGGAGAAGGTCCTTCGGCCCAAAATGTTATGCTGAACATGATGCCAAATAAAACTAATCCCTTCTGCCTGCCATTGGTCCATATCCCTCCATTCCTTGAATATTCATGTGCTTATCTAAAAGTCCTTTAAATGCCCCTATCATATCTGCCTCCACCACTACCCCTGGCAGTGCGTTCTAGACTCCTACCACCCTCTGTGCAAAAAACTTGCCACTCACATCTCCCTTGAACATTCCCCCTCTAACCATAAATGCATGTTCCCTCATATTAGACATTTCAACTCTGGGAAAAAGATTACGACCGTCAATCCTCTCAATGCATCTCACAATTTTAAGGACTTCTTTCAACTCTCCTCTCAGCCTGCGCTGTTCAAGAGAAAACAACCTAAGGTTTTCTAGCCTCTTCTTATAGCTCTTACCCTTAAATCCATGTAGCATCCTGGTAAACCTCTTCTGCACCCTCCCCAAAGCCTACATATCCTTCCTGTAATGTGGCAACCAGAATTGAACGCAATACTCTAAGTGTGGCCTAACCAAAATCTTATAAAGGTGCAACATGACATCCTAGATAGTAGGAACTGCAGATGCTGGAAAATCTGAGATAACAAGGTGTAGAGCTGGATGAACACAGCAGGACAAGCAGCACCATAGGAGCAGGAAGGCTGCCAAGCAGCGTCATAGGAGCAGGAAGGCTGCCAAGCAGCATCATAGGAGCAGGAAGGCTGCCAAGCAGCATCACAGGAGCAGGAAGGCTGCCAAGCAGCATCATAGGAGCAGGAAGGCTTCCAAGCAGCATCATAGGAGCAGGAAGGCTGCCAAGCAGCATCATAGGAGCAGGAAGGCTTCCAAGCAGCATCATAGGAGCAGGAAGGCTGTCAAGCAGCATCATAGGAGCAGGAAGGCTTCCAAGCAGCATCATAGGAGCAGGAAGGCTACCAAGCAGCATCATAGGAGCAGGAAGGCTTCCAAGCAGCATCATAGGAGCAGGAAGGCTACCAAGCAGCATCATAGGAGCAGGAAGGCTAATGAGCCTTCCTGTTCCTATGATGCTGCTTGGCCTGCTGTGTTCATCCAGCTCTACACCTTGTTATCAACATGACATCCTGACTCTTGTACTCAATCCCCAACCAATAAAGGCAAGCATGCCACTACAGTTTCTTTATCACCCTATCTACTTGTGTGGCTACATTCAGGGAGCTATGGACTTGAACCCCAAGATCCTTCCGTACATCAATGCTGTTCAGAGTCCTGCCATTAACTGCATACTTTTTCTTAACATTTGATCTCCCAAAGTGCAGCACCTCACACTTACCTGGATTAAACTCCATCTGTCATTTCTCTGCCCATATCTGCAACTGATCTATATCCCGCTGTATCCTTTGACAACTTTCTACACTATCCACAACTCCACCAATCTTTGCAACGTCTGCAAACTTACTAACCCACCCATCTACATTTTCATCCAAATTATTTACATGTATCACAAAGAGCAGAGGTCCCAGGACAGATCCCTGTGGAACACCACTTGTCACGTTACTCTAGCCTGAAAAACACCCTTCCAACAATACCCTCTGTCTTCTATGGGCAAGCCAATTCTGAATCCATGGGAATTCTTTAGTCAGGGGAGCAGGCTTTTCTGCAGCGTGACTCCAAGATGGTGTGTTGCCTCCCTGATGCCAGGGTTAAGAACGTCACTGAATGGCTGCAAGGCATCCTGAAAGGGGAGGGTGATGAGTTAGAGGTCATGGTGCATATTGGTACCAATGATATGAGCAAAGTAAGTATTGAGATCTTGCATCAAGAATTTAGAGAGTTAGGCAGTAGATTAAAAAGCAGGACCTCAATGTCTGTGATCTCTGGATTATTCCCAGTGCCACATGCTAGCAAGTTTAGAAATAGGAAAATAGGACAGATGAATGTGTGGTTCAAGTGTTGATGCAAGAAGGATGGTGTTAAACTCCTGGATCACTAGTAATGTTTTTTGGGGAAGATGGGACATCTATAAATGGGACGGTCTACACCTGAAACACATTGCAACCTGCATCCTTGTGATGAGAAAACAGAAACAGAAATTGCTGGAAAAGCTCAGTAGGTCTGGCTGCATCTGTGGAGAGAAATCAGAGTTAAGGGATCACTTGACCCATAACATTAACTCTGATTTCTCTCCACAGATGCTGCCAGACCCGCTGAGCTTTTCCAGCAATTTCTGTTTTTGCTTCTGATTTACTACATTCAGTTTTTTTTTCAGTTTTTATCCTTGCAGGTAAGTTTGCTAGTGCTGTTCGGAGGAGTTTAAAACTGGTCTGGCAGGGGGAGGAGACACAATATTGATGAAACAGAGACACAGCACTCCACAGCAAAGGAAGCAAATCAGAGTGAGTTCAGCTACATTGTATCAAGTGAGTGAGGCAAGGCTGGATGGTCTTCAATGCTAGGAGTGTAATAGGTAAGACTAATGAGTTAATGGTATGCGTTGATACATGGAAGTATGATATTGTTGCCATCACAGAAACATAGCTGACGGAAGGCTGGACTAGTAACTCAACATTCTGGGGTACAGGATCTTTCTGTGAGACAGAGGAGGGTGTAAAAAGGGTGGTGATTGAAATAACTCCACAGAGGCTGGTATCCCATCACCAAGTCACCCTTTATTTACACGTGCCTAATATTTGACACTGGTCCACCTTTCTCAGAGCCAATAGTCAGGGTAAACAGAACTTCTGACACTCCTGTTTATATCTGTCAGCCAGGGCTCTTTGATTGGACCAGGTTAACAGCCCAAATCAGGGAACTCATTCTATGAGGTCCACCTGGCTGATCTCATTACAATCGCTACAATGATGTAGCACTATTAATTAAGGAGTCAATTACTTCAATATGGGGAGATAATATCTTGGAAGGGTCCTCAAACAAGGCTATGTGGGTAGAATTTAGGAATGTTAAGTGGGCAGCTACTTTCCTGGGAGTGCATTACAGGCCCCCAAAGAGTCAGTGGGAAATAGAGGAACAAATATGTAGACAGTTCACAGAGGTGTGTAAGAGTAGTAGTTATACTAGGGGATTTCAACTTTCCCCAACATAAATTGGTATAGTCATACTATTAAGGGTTAAGAGGAGGCAGATATCTTGAAATGTATCCAGGGAGGTTTTTTTTTAAAATCAGCATCACCATCATCATTGGTCCCTCACAGACGAGAATGATTCTCTTCCACCCTTGGGGTGAGTCCGTAGGTGGCTGTACAGACCAATGAGGCTGTATTACACTTGGAGCAGGTGCTGGTCACTGGAAGAGGTAGGTGGGGCATTGGCGTGGCAGTAACCTCCTTTCGCCGTTTTCACTTAGCTTCCATTTTCCCCAATGGAAAGTCTCCGGGAGCTCGACGCCTTCCTGGACGCTCCTCCTCTGCTTGGACTGTCTTGGGCCAATGATTCCCAGGTGTCTGTGAGAATGCCACACTTCACCAGTGAGGCCTTGAAGGTATCACTGAAATGCTTCCTCTGTCCACTGGAGGCTCGCCTGCCATTTCGAAACTGGCAGTACAGCACCTGCTTCGGGAGTCTCAGGTCAGTCATGCGAATGATGTGCCGAGCCTATCATAACCGATTAAGGGCGTTCAATGCCACAAGCTGGGGATGTTGGCCTGGTTGAGGACGCTGGTGTTCATGCATCTTTCTTCCCAGCGAATTCACAGGATCTTGCACAGGCAGCGTTGGTGGTACTGCTCCAGTGCCTTTAGGCGTCTGCTGTAGACAGTTCATGTCTCAAAGCCATATAGGAGGGCAGGAACCATCACAGCTCTGTAAACCATGATCGTGTCAGATCTGATGTTGTTCTCGAACACCTTTCCCTCAGGCAGCCGAAGGCTGTGCTACCACACTGGAGGCGTTGCTGGATTTCTTCATCAATAGCTGCTCTGGCCAATAGGACACTTCTGAGATATTGGAAGTGGTCAACGTTCTCCAAGGCCACTCCATGGTCCTTGATGATCAGGTGTTTGCTCTACACTGCCAGGCCAGGTTGATGGAGGACCTTCGTCTTGTGGATGTTCAGAGGGAGACCCATGCTCTCCGTAAAGGTGCTAACCATGGTCTAGAATACACCCTCTGAGATTGCACATACACAAGCATCATCTGCATATCGCAGCTCAATGACACTGGCTGGGGTGACTTTGGTTTTGGCTTGAAGGCAGCAGAGGTTGAATCATTTCCCACAGGTTCAGCTCCACTCCAGTAGAGAACTTGTCAGCAGCGGGATAAAGCATTGAAGCAAGGTTGATTGAGAACTGTATTGGGGCGATGAAACAGCCCTGCTTGACACCAGTCCAAACTGGGAATGGGTCAGTGGTGGAGCCATTTCTTATTACATCATCGTGGAGTGGGCAAAGGATGGTGACAAACTTCATGGTGCAACCAAAGCAAAGAAGGACACCCCATAATGCTTTCCAATTGATGGTGTCAAAGGCCTTTGTAAAGTTAAAGTAAGGCATGTTCAGGGGTAGGTTATTTTCACTGCATTTCTCCTGCAGCTGTCGCACGGTGAAAACCATGCCCGTTATGCCCCTCTGTGGTTGAAAGCCACACTGCAACTCTGGGAGGAGTTCCTCAGCCAGTGGGAGGAGACAATTAAAGAAGACCTTGGCGATGACTTTTCCAACAGTCGACAGCAGGGAGCCTCCCTTGTAGTTACCACCATCGGACTTGTTCCCTTTTTCAAAAATACTCACAACTGTGGCATTTCAGACCTTTTCAGGTATGCTCTCCTCAAAGGCAGACAAGGGCATGTAGCTGTGTCAGGGGCTCTTTGCCGCCGTACTTCAATGCCTCAGCAAAGATTCCAGCTCTCCAGCAACCTTGTTGTTCTTAAGCTGGTGGAGGGCCTTCTCTGCTTTGTGCAAGTCCGGGGTGTTGCTGAGCTCATGGTGTGTAATATGCTGCAGGATGCATTCAAATACACTCGGAACAACAACAGAGCCCTGGTTGAGAAGGTCTCTGAAGCGCTCCCCCTGTGTTTTCTTTTTGTATCGATTCATCGAAGGCCGAACAAGGGACGGCGCAGTGGCGGATCTGGTTCTGGGAAAAGAAGCCGGAAAAGTGTTCGATGTGGCAATGAGGGAACATATTTGCGAGTGACCACAATACTGATGGGCTCAAATTTGTTCTGGACAAGGAAAAGATGGCCTACAAAAGATGGTTTTGGAATGGGGGATGGCAGATTTTATTAAAATAAAGGACGACGTGGCCACAGTAGACTGGGAACAGCTCCTTGTGGGTAAATCTACAATGGAGCAATAGAGGGCATTCAAAAAAGGAGCCGGAGAGGGAATAGGTTCAACATGTACCCTCTAGAGGAAAATGTAGGAGCATTAAATTCAGAGAAACCTTGATGTCTGGAGCAATTCAGGACTGGATAAAGAAGAGTAGGCCTTTTAACAATTCCATAGGGAGGAATTCAGTTGCGGCCCTAGAGGAATGCAGCAAGTGCAGGAGGGTACTTAAGAAAGCAATGAGAAGAGCAAAAAGGGACATGATAAAGGACTTGCAAACAGGATTAGGGAGAATCCCAAGATATTTTGTAAATACATTAAAGGGAAGAGGTTAACCAGGGAATGGGAAGGGTCCATTAGGGACCAAGGGGGCAACTGTGTATGAAACCGCAGGATTTTAGAAGGGTGTTGAACGAATACTTCTCTTCAGTCTTCACTCTGGAAAAGGAGAATGAAGTTGCGGAATTCAGGAAAAGGGACTGAGGAACTTGCACAGTTTGATATAGGAAATGGAGAGGTATAACAGACTCTGTTGGGCTTAAAAAAGACAAATCCCCTGGCCCAGATGAATTGCATCCCAGGCTACTGTTGGAGGTTAGGCAGGAAATTGCAGGGGCTCAGACACATTCCTCTCTGGCCACAAGCTCCCACATGGGAGACCAATTAAGAAGTTAAAGCACATGGAATTGAGGGAAACTTGGCAAGATGGTTCAGAAACTGGCTTAATAATAGGGCACAAAAGGTAGTGGTAGAAGGCTGTTTGAGTGACTGGAGGCCTGTGTCCACCGGCGTACCACAAGGATCAGTATGGGACCCTTATTGTTTGTTACATACATAAATGATGTTGAGGTTGGTTGGCTCGCCGAGCAGGTTTCTTGTTTCACAGACGTTTCGTTACCATGCTGGGTAACATCCTCAGTGCAGCCTCCGATGAAGCATTGGTGTGTTTTCCCGCCTGGTTTTTAAACTCTGGAGTCCGTTGAGCTGGATTGCCTCACTTCTGGTTTTCCTTCGTAGTGGAGTGTATATGGGATCGAGTTCTATGTGTTTATTAATAGCA
>NC_063352.1:997475-1023784 GCF_021869965.1 Rhincodon typus | reverse complement strand
TTTCTGATGAAGGGTCTAGGCCCGAAACGTCAGCCTTTCTGCTCCTATGATGCTGCTTGGCCTGCTGTGTTCATCCAGCTCTGCACCTTGTTGTCTCGGATTCTCCAGCATCTGCAGTTCCTACTATCTCTGATTCAAACTACCCAGGATTTTGGTGCTGTTCCAGTCGAATTGGTGGTTCTCCTTGTCCATGTGGATTGAGATGAGTGAGTATTGGTCGTGTCTTTTTGTAGCCAGTTGGTGTTCATGTACCCTTGATGTTAGTTTCCTTCCTGTTTGTCCGATGTAGTGTTTCTCACAGTCTCTGCAGGGAATCTTGTAGATGACACTGGCCCTGTCCATGGAGGGGAGTGGGTCTTTAGTTCGGGTGAACAGTTGTCATAGGGTTGATGTGGGCTTATGTGCCACTCTGATGCCCAGCATAAATGATATAGATGAAAATGTTGGGGGATCATTAAGTAACTTTGCAGATGACACCATGATTGGTAGGGTGGTTAATAGTGAAGATGACGGCTGTGCTTATAGGAAAATATAGATGGGTTGGTCAGATGGGCAGACCAGTATATGGGCAGATAGTATTTAACTCTGGCAAGTGCGAGGTGATGCACTTTGGAAGAAGAAACAAGATGAGGGAATATTTAACAAAGGGCAGGATACTGGGCGCTTAGAGGAATAGAGGAATCTCTGGGGCATTCACAGATCTCTGAAGTCAGCACAGCATGAGAATAGGATAGTTAAGAAGGCATATGAGACACTTGCTTTCATCAGTCATGGTACAGAGTATAAGACCAAGGAGGTAATGTTGGAATTGTATAGAGTGTTGGTCAGGCCACAGCTGGAATACTGTGTGCAGTTCTGGTCACCTCACTACAGGAAGGATGTGATAGCACCAGATAAATTCAGCCAAAAGGAGAGACTAGATAGGTTTAGACTGTTTTCTCCAGAGCAGAGAAGACCGAGGAGAAGACGATTGAGGTGTATAAGATTATGAAGGGTATGGACAGGGTGAATAGAGAGCAGCTGCTCCCCTTGAGGAGTCAATTATGGTTGAGGAGTCAATTATGAGACAGCGTAGTTTTAGGGTAAGGAGCAGGAGATTCAGAGGGAATTTGGGAAAAAAATCTTTCATTCAGCGGGTGGTGGGAATCTGGAATGCACTGCCTGGGAAGGTAGTGGAGGCTGAAAACCTTACAACCTTTGAAAAATATTTAGATGAGCACTTCAAATATCATAACATTCAAGGATATGGGACAAGAGCAGGAAATTAGGATTAGTGCGCTTTAGTGGTAGTTATGTTGGTGCAGACTTGATGAACCAAAGGGCCTTTTCTGCGCCATAAGAATCTATAAATCTATAAAGATAAACTCTAATATGAGAGGTCTGTTCTTAAGCCTGATAACAGTAGAGAAGAAGCTGTTCTTAAATCTGTTGATCCTTGTTCTCAAACTTTTGTATCTTCTGCCCAATGGAAGAAAATATAACTGGGTTGGGAAGGGTCTTTGATTATGTTGACTGCTTTCCCGAGACAACAGAGGAAGGCTGGTTTTCATGTTGGATTGAGCTGTGGGCATAACTCTCTAATTTTTTGCGGTCTTGGGCAGAACAGTTCCCAAAATAAGCTGTGATATACCTGGATCGGATAGGATCCTTTCCCATTGGGTCAGAGAACCAACAAAACAAAACTAATTTGTAGAGGGAAATGTAATCCATCCAGTCCTTCATTGATATAGCATTTTGCCATCTTCAGTGAAGATACCCTTTTGTATTGAAACTACATGGTTATATCATCTTCAGTGAAGATACCATTTTGTATTGAAAATACATGGTTGTATGTTGGTGGTTATTATATGGTAATTTGCCTTGTAACAGTTTAATCGTGCTGCCAATTTCAATTTGATGCTGAAAAGCTGCGACTTGGTGTCTCCTTCACAGAGCTCCTAATTTGTCACTGGCCTAAAAATGTGGACTATAATCAAGACTGACAAATGGATAAGAAACCTGTCTAACAGATAGCTCTCAGATACAGAAAAAAACAGTACTAATCAAAGGACTGAACTACAACCACAGAGATGCTGAAAAAACGGACTTCCTGGCAGCGCTAGAATCCACACTCAGAAACAATTGACTAGATGAAGAAACACGACAAATGATCTGACAGACCACTGTACCCCTACTGACAAGGAGAACATAAACGAACACACTTAACAAGGAGTAAAGGGATGCCCTGAAGAACCTCAAAAAGGACAAAAACATCATTGTTCCCGCTGATAAAGGCAGAATGACTGGTAATGAACAAAACGAACTACGTGCAAAAAGCCAAAGAACTATTTGCAGATACACAAACCTACCAATAGAAGGCTTGGGACCGCACACTACAGCTAACAAACAGAATAGCCAATACACTACGGAACCTACACAAAACAAGACAGATAACGAAAACAGGATTACAAAGGATGAAACCAGAAGGCAACAACACTCCAAGATTCAACGGACTGCCCAAGGTACACAAGCCTGACATACCCCTCAGACCAATTGTGGCTCTACCAGGAACCCCATCACATAAATTAGCAAAGGAACAACAACAAAAGCTTAAACATCTAATTAGTAGTTCAAGACACTCCATATAATCAACACAACAATTCCTAGACAATAGCACAAACACTAAAATAGACAAAGAAGTAGTGTGATCTCAATCGATGCAACAGCATTGTTTACATCAATCAACAGAAACCTAGCCAAAGAAACCATATCCACCCGACTAGACAAACACAACAGACGAAAAAACAAGGAACAGATCAATAAACACTGCATACTCAAACTACTGGACTTATGCTTAACAGCGCACTTTACATTCAACGGCAAGATATATGAGCAGATCAACGTGCTCACCCATCTCCGGACTGATAGCTGAGGCAGTCATACAAAGACTGGAGCAAACAGCCCTCCCACACATCCAACCCAAGCTCTGAATCAGAAAAAGAGGATGACACTTTTGTATTATGAAAAGAACAGAAATTGAGAACACCCACCGACTCATCAACACCATACTCACAGGGATCAAAGTTACTACGGAAGACGAAAACAAGAACAAACTCGCATTCCTGGAGTGATGGTGGAAAAAGAGAACGGTGACTTCAGTACAAAAGTATATAGGAAATCCACACATACTGACCAGGTCTTAAACTATCACAGGAACCACCCCAACTCACACAAGAGGAGCTGCATTAGGACTTGTTCAAAAGGGCCACTACACACTGCAGCAAACCCAATCTGCAGAAGGAAGAACACCTCTACAAGGTCTTTACCAGGAATGGATACCCCTACAGCTTCATCCACAGATTCCTAGCCAACAGACAACACAACCAGGCCACCATACCATATATAGAAAACATCTCAGAACTGACAGCCAGACTACTCAGACTGCTAGGAATCACGACAACACACAAATTGGTAGCCACACTAAGACAGCAACTGACCAGGGTTAAAGACCCAATAGATACCATGGACAGGTCAAATGCATTCTTACAAGATACCATGCGGAGACTGCACAAAACACTACGTGGGACAAACAGACAGACAACTAGCAACCCACATCCACAAACACCAGCTCGCAACTAAACAACATGACCAGATGTCCTTGGTTTCAATTCACACAGACACTTTCAACTGGGACAACACTACTATCATTGGACAAGCCAAACAGAGGACAGGTGGGAATTCTTGGAGGCTTGGCATTCATCCGTGGACTCTATCAACAAACACATTGAATTAGACTCGATATACCAACCGTTACAACGCACATCCGGAACTGGCACCTAATGGAAGCAGCAAATACTAGACCATATAAATTTGAACCGGCTCAAGGCAACAGCATTTCACCGGAGGCTCCACAGCACTAAGGATGTCACCTAGTATGGGGACAAAATGTCTGCTATCAAACCTCCCAGCTCAGCGAACACACCAACATCTGCAAAAGGTCTCTGTCACTATTGATAACTGGTCACTAATCTATAGACCAATCAACAAAAGCTGCATTAGTACAGATTTCTGCACTAGTGAAGAATTATTATGCATTACAAGTAATTAGACTTTAGTTGCAAATACACAGATACTGACATTGGCATATAATGCGACTCACTAAAACTCTAATCTCCTTATAAACACCCCATTATACACATAAACAAACAAATAGGGAAAACAAACTATGGGCAGAGGTAAAAAAAACAGTAAGTCAGTTCAATGGTCTTTGCTTTCTAGTTCTGATGTTGACATAATCCTTCTTTAGCTGGCCAGACCTCTTGTTGTTCAGTTGTCTTTTTCTGGATGCTTCCACTGGTTTGTGAGAAGTACAGATTGGCTTGCTCACTTGGAGAACATCTGATCTTTCAAAAGTCACACTTCACAGCAACTGCTTCAGGGATGGCAACTGACTTTATTCAAGTGCAAAAGGAGTTTTTTTTTCTGCAGAGAACAAGCAGCTTCTGCTGGGAAGAAGCTTCTGTGTTTTTCTTTCATTGCCTCTGTAACTTGTTTCCAGGTCTAATCTAAAACAGAGAACCAGTTTCACTTGTAAACAACTCCTAGATTCCTGATCAGGAGCACATTGCAGAACACAAAGCTGCACAAAAATAAGAGGCCACAATAGAGTCATACAGCATGGAAACAGACCCTTTGGTAAAACTAGTCCATGCCAACCACGTTCCCAAAACAAACTAGTCCCACTTGCCTACATTTGGCTCATATCCCTCCAAACCTTTCCTATTCACGTACTTGTCCAAATGTCTTTTAAATGTTGTAACTGTACCCGCATCCACCACTTCCTCTGGCAGTTCATCCTCCTTATGAACCACTCTGTGTAAAAGTTGCCCCTTATGTCCTTTTTAAATATTTCTCCTCCTCGGTTTTTATTTGCTGTGAAATTATACAGCCGTCCTAGAAAATCCCTGTTTTTAAAGACACAATCCTTTAAAGTGGCAATTGTACACAAGCACGCAAGACACGAGGAAGAAGGAAATCCAATGTAATGGATAGAATCAGATTTCTGATTGGAATCAAAACTGCTGGTCACAGCAGCAATTGAGATGTTACTGATGAAGTGCATTGGAAGATTATTACTGAAAAATTTGAATAAATTAATTTCAGGAATTCTGTTCTCTTCTAACACTTGCACCCACTACTCTAACCACTCAATGTGTTGGTATTTAAAATCTACTATTTATATTACACCATTGGGTCCTACAATGCCTCAGTAATTTATCAATCTTTTAATCTATAATTATAGATACTTACAACTTCAGCTGGCTCAGAAATAGCACGCTTTTTTTCTATTAATTTGTAAGATGTGAACATCACTGACTGGCCAGCATTTATTGCCTGTCCCTATTCACTTCTGAGAAGCTGATGGTGTGCTGCCTTCTTGAACCGCTGCAGTCCACATGACCCACAATGTTGTTAGGGAGGGAATTCCAGGATTTTGACCCAATGACACTGAAGGAATATATATTTCTAAGCCAGATGTGTAGGGAACCATCTATCTGCTACCCCTGTCCTTCTAGATGGAAGTGGTTACGAGTTTGGAAAGTGCTGTCTTAAGGATCTTTGGTGAATTTCTGCAGTGCATTTGAACATGGACTGCTTCAGTACCTAAGGAGTCACGAATGATGCTGAACATTACATAATCATCGGTGAACATCCCAATTTCTGACCTTAAAATGGAGGAAAGGTCATTGATGAAGCAGGAGATGATGTTTCGGTCTAGGACATTACCCTGAGGAACTCTTGCAAAGACGTATTGGAGCTGAAATGACTCACCTCCAACAACCACAACTATGTTCCATGTACCAGATATGACTCCAACATGTTGAGAGAGTTTTCCCTCTGATTCCAATTGACTCTCTGCATCATCGCTTCTGCTATTACCACGCAGTGTTAGATACAAACCTCCCATCAACAGCTCACATGCACATAGGACAGCAGAACACAATGGCCGCAGAATGGTAAAGGTAATGATTAACGGCGCACACAACTGGCTCCGCAGATATGACACGGAAATTATGTACCAACAAACCCTATTCCTAGACGAACCAACCTAAAGTGGACAACAGACTTATAAAGAGCCATTTAACATTAGTCAATAAACAACAAGAACCAAGAAACGACAGATCCTACAAGAAAAACTAGCCAAAATAACCCACCAAAATGACAACCAAAGATCAGACACTTGGGTAAGAAACCTCTCAGACAGGAAATTAACAGACACAGAGAAAGCTGTTGTAATACATGGATTCAACTACAACCACAGTTATGCTAATGGGACAGAGTTCCCAGCTACAATGGACTAATAGCAGAAGTGGTGATGCAGAGACTTGAAAGCATAGCCCTTCCGCAGATCCAACCTAAAACTACGGTTCCGATACGTGACCGACACTTTTGTCATCATCAAACAGTCTAAACTACAGGAGACACACAAACTTATAAACAACACTCTCACCTGCATCAAATTCACTGGGGAATAAGAACGAACAGCTCCCATTCCTGGACATCATGGTAGAACGCAGGGCATACGGGGAATTTCTGGCAAAGGTACACAGAACGGCCACACACACAGATCAGGTCCTGAATTTCAACAGCAACCACCCCAACACCCATAAACAGAGTTGCATAAAAACACTATTTAAACGAGCGACAACACACTGCAGCAACCCAGAACCACACCAAACGAAGAATACCTCTACCAAGTCTTTAAGGACAACGGATATCCAAACAGCTGGGTCCCATGATGCCTATCGCACAAACAACAGGAAGATACAGTACGCCCTGACACACTTGTCACATTACCATACATCAAGAACGTATCCAAACTGACCACAAGGCTCCTACAACCACTGGGCATCAGAGTGGCACACAAACCTACATCAACCCTACGCCAACTGCTAACTCCAACCAAAGACCCCTTACCCACTATGAACAGAACCAACATGATATACAAGATCCCACGCAAAACTGCAACAATCATTACATTGGACAGACAAGAAGAAAATTGGCCACAAGAATACATGAACACCGACCAGCAACAAAAAGACATGACTAGTACTCACTCATCTCCATTCACACGGATAAGGGGAACTATCAGTTCGGTTGGGACAACACCAGGATCCTAGGAAAGGCCAAACAGAGAAAGCACAGGAATTTCCAGAGGCTTCATTCTCCACCAAGAAGGCCATCAATAAACATGTAGAATTAGACCCTAAATACACACCACTGTGAAGGAAAACTGGAAATGAGGTAACCAATTCCAACAGACCCCAGAGTTTAAAAACCCAGGCGGGAAAACACAACAGCACTTCATCAGTGACTGCACCAATGAGGTCACCCAGCAGGATAATGAAACGTCTGCAAACTAACAAACCAGCTTGGCGAGCCAACCAAACACAGCATCCACAATCCGAGCTACAAATCTACTCAAGAACTAATGTGCCTGCTTGCACCACCTCCACTGACAGTGCATTCCAGGCACCCACCACCTACTGCAAAAGATTTTACCTGCACTTCACCCCTTAACTTTCCCTCTCTCACCTTGAACCTGTGCCCTCCTGTGTCCACCATCACCCTGGGAAAAAGCCTTTGACTATCCACCCTAGCTATGCCTCTCATAATTTTGTAGACTATGATGAGGTTGCCCGTCAGCCTCCATCTTTCCAGCAAAAACAACACAAATTTATCCAACCTCTCCTCATAACTAAAACTCTCCAGACCAGGCAACATCCCGGTAAACCTTCTCTGCACACTCTCCAAAACATCCATTCCTTTCCATAGTGTGGTGACCAGAACTGCACATAATATTTCAAATGTGACCTAACTGAAGTTTTATACAGCTGTAACGCAACTTGCCAACTTTTGTATTTGATGTCCTGGCTGACCACCTTATCCATCTGCGTTGTCACTTTCAGGGATCTGTGGACCTGTATGCCCAGAACTCTCTGTATGTCAATTTTCCTAAGGGTTCTGCCATTTATTGCAAAATTCGCACTTGAATTTGATCTTCCAAAATGCATCACCTCGCATTTGTCCGGATTAAACATCATCTGCCATTTCCCTGTCCAAATTTGCAATCCATCTATATCACCTTGCATTCTTTAACAATCCTCCTTTCTACAACTCCGCTAATTTTGGTGTCATTTTTTAGATTTAGATTTAATTACTTGTCACATGTACTAAGTATAGGAATGTGCAAGTACAGTGAAAAATGCCAAAAGTCGTAATTCACTGGCACCCACTTGGTTACGAAAACCAAATTTAAAAGATTTAACAGTCAAAAGATAAGCACAAAAAAAAGAGTCCAGATCTCAGAGTCCCAAGTCCCATCTCCACAACGATGCAGGCACTGCTCCAATCCCGAGGAAGCCCAGGAGGCCGCCACTGCCGCAGTGTGAAAGGCCCACTCTCACCACTGACTGCTGTCGCCTCATTGCCAACTTCAGCTGCCTCACCGGCCCACAAACTTACTAATCAGACCGCCTACATTTTCCTCTAGATCATTTACATATATTAACAACAACAAAGGTCCCAGCACTGATCCCTGTGGAACATTATTAGTTACTGATCTCCATTCTGAAAGGCACCCTTCCACTGCCACTCCGTCTTTTATGACCAAGACAGTTCTGTATCCAGCTAGACAGCACATGCCAGATCCCATGAGACTCTATCTTTTGTACCAGGCTGCAATGAGGTACCTTATCAAATGCCTTATTAAAGTCCATTTACACTACATCCATTGCCCTTCCCTCAATCATTCTTGTCACCTCCTCAAAAAAACTCAATCAAGTTGGTGAGACATGACCTTCCCTGCACAAACCCATGCTGCCTAACACTAACAAGGCCCTTCACTTCCAAACATGAATAAATCCTGTCTCTCAGTATGTTCTCCAAAAGCTTCCTCACCACTGATGTCTGGTTCACTGGCCTGTAATTACTTGGATTATTTGTTTCTCTTCTTAAACAAAAGAACAATACTGACCAATCTCCACTCCTCTGGAACCTCACCTAAGGCCAAAGTGGATGCAAATCCCAGCTAGCCCTGGAGACTTGTCTACCTTAACACATTTCAAAATATCCAACACTTCCTCCTTCATTACGTTGACTTGTCCAAGAGTATTCACACACCTTTCCCCTAACATCAACATCCCTCACATCCCTCTCTTTAGTCAATACCAATGTAAAGTGCTCATTAAGATTGTCACCCATTTCCTCTGGCTTCACATATAACCTGTCTCCTTTATCCTTGAGAGGGCTTACTCTTTCCCGGGCTACCCTCTTGCTTCTAATATACATGTAAAGTACCTTGAGATTCTCCTTAACCCTGCTGGCCAAGGACATTTCATGGCCCTTTTAGCCCTCATAACTCCCAAATTGAGCTCCTTCCTACTTTCTCTATATTCAAAGACTCTTTCTGTTTTTAGTTGCCTAGACCTTAGGTATGCTTCCGTTTTTTGACTAAGCTGATAATTTCCCCTGTCATCCAAGGTTCCTGAATCCTATCAATCCTGTCCTAATTTTCACAGTAACATGCCTGTCCTGCACTCTGATCAACTGGTCTTTTAAAGTGTCAGATATGGATTTACCTTCAAATAGCTGCTCTCAATCCTCATTCTCCGATTCTTGCCTAATTCAGTTACAGTTGGCCTTGCCCCAATTTAACACCTTAATTCAAGGTCCTTATCCATAAGTATCTAAAAACATACAGAATTGTGTTCACTATTCCCAAAATGCTCCCCCCACTGATACTTCGATCCCCTGGCCAGGCACATTTCCCAATACCAGGTGCGGTATGGCCCCCTCCCTCATTGGACTACCCACATGTTGCTTCAAAAAACAAAAAACCCTCCTGGACACATCTAACAAATTGCTCCCCATCTAAGCCTGGTATCAAGGGAGTCCCAGTCAATATGGGGGAAGTTAAAATCACCCACAACAACAATCCTATTATTTTCACATCTTACCAGAATCTGACTACATATCCTTTCCTCTATCTCCCACTGACAGCTGGGAGGTCTGAAGTACAATCCCAGCATTGTGATTGCATTCTTCCTATTCCTGAGTCTACCTATAATGCCTCACTGCAAAATCCCTCCGGCGCGTCCTCTCTCAACACAGCTGTGATTTGCTCAGTAACCAGTAATGCAACGCCTCCACCTCTTTTGCTACCTCCTCTATCTAACACATCCTTATCCCAGAACATTAAACTGCCAATCCTTTCCCTCTTTCAACAATGTTTTGTGATAGCAACAGCATAATTGCATGCTTAATCCAGCCTCCAAGTTCATCCATCTTGCCTGTTACAATTCTTGCATTGAGACAAATACAGTCCAAGCTTCCAGTTCCACTGAGCACAGGAACCTCTCCCTGGCTGCTCTTTCTCTTAGCAATATTTGCCTTAGTCTGTAGGTCTTCCCCAGGCTCTATACTTACTGATCTGCTATCGGAAGGATGTTGTGATACTTGAAAGAGTTCAGAAAAGATTTACAAGGATGATGCCAGGGTTGGAGGGTTTGAGCTATAGGGAGAGGCTGAATAGGCTGGGGCTATTTTGTCTGGAGCGTCTGAGGCTCAGGGATGACCTTATGGAAGTTTATAAAATCATGAGAGACATAGGGTGAATAGTCAAGGTGTTTTGCCAGGGGTATGGGAGTCCAAATCTAGAGGGCATAGATTTAAGGTGAGAGGGGAAAGATTTAAAGGGGACCTAAGGGGCAACCTTTTCACGCAGAGAGTGGTGCATGTATGGAATGAGCTGCCAGAGGAAGTGGTGGAGGCTGGTACAATTATAACATTTAAAAGGCATCTGGATGGGTTTTTGAATAGGAAGGGGTTAGAGGGATATGGGCCAAATGCTGGCAAATGGGACTAGATTTATTTAGGATATCTGGTCAGCATAGACGAGTTGGACCAAAGGATCTGTTTTCATGCTGTAGAGCTCTATGACTCTATAATCTGCTGCTCTGGTTCCCACACCCCTCTCCCGCCACACTAGTTTAGACCCTCTTACATGGCACTATCAAACCCCCCTGCCAGGATATTAGTGCCCTTCCAGTTTAGGTGCAGAGGAAGATAGAGGAAGAAATATGTAGATTCTGGAAAGATATGAAAATATCAGGAATAGTAGGAACTGCCTAGTAGGAACTCTGATGCTGCTTGGCCTGCCGTGTTCATCCAACTCTACACCTTGTTATCTCAAAATATCAGGAATGTTGTGGTGGGCGATTTTAACTTCCCCGTATTGACTGGGGCTCCCTTTATGCCAGGGTTTTGGATGGGGAAGTTTTTTAAGGGTGTCCTTCTTGTCCCATCTTATCTATTATGCTTCACTTCAGTGCATCAACTAACAGCATGTCCATTAACTAGTTAGTGCTTCATCAATATTCAAATACAATGCGTTCCATGCAACAATATAGACAGTCTAACCTGATTCGCTTCTTCTCTTCAATGCTAACAGGCATTTCTCGCAATGGCCCAATGTTCTGTTCTAACTCATCTGAACCAGTTCTTCTATGAGTTAGTGAAGTAAACAAATAACTGGGGACCGTGTTTCTCCGTTTGGTTGAACCTTTACCAGCTGAAGTCCTTCGAATTAGCGATTGATAACTGGGCAATTCATGTAAGAGTGGGTTGAGAGAAAGGAAGAAGCCTACAATGAAAGTAAAACAAAACACATTAGAAAATAAATTTTAAAAATCAAAAAGACAATTTATTAATGCCAATGAGTTATTTGTTCAAAGTGAAACACCAGTTAAGTAGATTTTATTCATATTAAAGATCACAAAGGCTGTTTTAAAGTTGGATGCTCAAGTTTGCCACAGAAAACTCACCAATTCCAGGCTCAAAGAATCCAACATACACAAATATTAAGCAGTTTAAGAAAACTTCTAAAACATTCCCTTCATTCAGAGGCACATTTCACCAGAGTTGACAGTCCTTTTGCATCTCACCTATCAGTGAGCTTACAAAATACCAGCAAAACAAAAAAGCCTGGAAAAGCTGAAAATCCAGCTTGAATCAGGGTTCTGAAGAAGGGCCACTGTACCTGAAATGTTAATTCTGCTTTCTTGCCACAGATATTAACAGATCTGGATGAATTTTTCCGGTTTTTGTTTCTGAATATCAGCAAGCTATTTCATCACATGGATGAGAAGATTGCGGGGGGAAAAAGAAACATAGCCAAGTCAGATGCTCTCTAGGCTAAGCTTGCAATGTGCATTTCCGGCAATGCTTACCGGATTTTCTTTTCATGTTGGTCAATGGGATATGAGCATTGTTGTGTATGCCAGCGTTCATTGATCATCACTAACTGTCCATGGGAAGGTGGCACTGAGCAGCATTCTTGAACTGCAGCAGCCCATGTGGTGCAGGTGCAGGTATACCAAACAGAGAGTTCTGGAATTTTGACCGATCAACAGTGAGGAAACATTGATATACTTCCAAGTCAAGATTGTGTGTGATTTGGTGGGAAAATTGTGGGTTGTGTTGATCCCATGTACTTGCTGCCCTTGACCTTCCGGGTAGTAGTGGCCACGGATTTATAAGGTACTATCTAAGGAGCCTTGGTGAATTTCTATACTACATCTTGTAAATGGAGCGCACTGCTGCTACTGAGCATCAGTGGAGAAGGAAGTGACTGTTGAAGTTGGTAGATGGGGTGCCAATCAAGTAGGCTGCCTGGTCCTAGATGGTGTTAACAATTTTAGAAACATAGAAAATAGAAGGAGTAGGCCATTTGTCCCTTCAAGCTTGCTCTGCCATTCATTATGATCATGACTGATCATCAAATTCAGTAGTGTGCTGCTGTTTTCCCCCAGATCCTTTGATTCCTTTAGCTTGAAGTGCTATATTCAACTCCTTCTTGAAATCATTCAATGTTTTGGCCTCGACTGCTTTCTGTACTAGTGAACTCCATAAATTGCCACTCTCTGGGTGAAGACATTTACCCCTTGTCCTTAAACCATGATCCCTGGTTCTAGACTCCCCTGTCATCGGGAACATCCTTCCTGCATTTACCCTGTCTAGTCCCATTAGAATTTCATAGGTTTCTATGAGATTCCCCCCTCATTCTTCTGAACTCCAGTTCATATAATCCTAACAGATTTCAAATCTCCTTAAAAGTCAATCCCACCATCCCAAGAATCAGTCTGCTATATGTTTGCTGAACTCCCTCTTTAGCAAGAACATCGTTCCTCAGATAAGGAGACCAAAACTGCACACAGTATTCCAGTTGTGGTCTCACCAAGGCCCTATATAATTGCAGTTAGATATCCCTGCTCCTCTATTCAAATCTTCTCACTACAAAGGCCAACATATAATTTGCCTTCTTTTCCACCTGCTGGATCTGCATGCTTTCCTTCAGCGACAGATATACAAAGACACCCAGGTCTCACTGCACATTCCCCTCTCTCAATTTATAGCCATTCAGATGGTAATCCGCCTTCCTGTTTTTACAACAAAGGGGATAACCTCACATTTAGCCACATTATACTGCATCTGCCATGCATTTTCCCCCCTTACTCAATTTATCCAAATCACATTAAAGCACCTCTGCATCCAACACCCTCTCCCACCCAGCTTTATGTCACCTGCAAATTTTGAAATATTACATTTAGTTTCCTCACCTGAATCATTAATATTGTGAATAGCTGGGTTTCAAACTCTCATCAGTCATTGCTTGCCATTCACAAAAAGACCTGTTTATTCCTACTCTTTATTTTCTGTTTGCCAACCGGTTTTCTATCCGTCTCAATCCCATGCATTTTAATTTTACACACTAATCTCTTTTGTGGGACTTTGTCAAAGCTTTCTGAAAGTCAAAATAAACTACATCCAGTGGCTTCCCTTCATCAACTCTACTAGGTACATTCTCAAATAATTCTAACAGAATTGCCAAGCATAATTTCCCTTCTGTAAATCCATGCTGAATCTGTCTAATCCTGCCAATGGTTTCTAAATGCTCTATTAAATCTTTTATCATGGACTCTAGCATTTTCCCCATGACTGATATCAGGTTTACTGGTATATAATTCCCAGTTTCCTCTATAGCTCCCTTTTTAAACTGAGCGGTTACATTCCAGTCTACAGGAGCTGTTCCCAACTCAGAAGAATCTTGGAAAATGAGCACCCATGCATCCAGTATTTCTAGGGCTATTTCATTAAGTACTCTGATGTAGATTATAAGGCTGAGAGATTTATCGGCCTCCAATCCCATCAATTTCCCCAACATCATTTGCCTACTAATGCTGTGGTTGGTTCACACGCCGAGCTGGTTCATTAGTTCACAGACATTTTATTACCCTGCTGGGTAACAGCATCAGTGCAGCCTCTGATGAAGCACTGTTGTGTTTTCCCGCCTGGTATTTAAACTCTGGGGTCCATTAGATTTGATTACCTCATTTCCGATTTTCGTTTGCAGTGGTATGTATATGCAAGGACTACGACAAACATTACATTAGACAGACTGGAAGAAAATTGGCCACAAGGGTACATGAACACCAGCTAACGACAAAAAGACACAACCAATACTCACTCATCTCCATTCACACGGATAAGGAGAATCACCAGTTCAGTTGGGACAACACCAAGATCCTAGGAAAGGCCAGACAGAGACAAGCACAGGAATTTCTAGAGGCTTGGTTCTCCACCAAGAAGGCCACCAATAAACACATAAAATTAGACCCTATGTATACACCACTGTGAAAGAAAACTGGAAATGAGGTAACCAATTCCAATGGACCCCAGGGTTTAAATACCAGGTGGGAAAACACAACAGCGCTTCATCGGAGGCTGCACTGATGCTGTTACCCAGCAGGATAATGAAACGTCTGCAAACTAACAAGCCAGTTGGCGAGTGAACCAACCGCAGCATCCACAACCCGAGCTACAAATCTACTCAAGAACCTTAGATTTTCCCTGCTAATGTCTTACCAACTTGATAGAATTCTTTGAGGAAGTGACAAAGTTGATAGATGAGGGAAGGGCTGTGGAGGTCATATACATGGACTTCAGTAAGGCGTTTGATAAGGTTCCCTTATCAAATGCCTGTGTATCAAATTGATACACAGAGAGATCTGGGTGTTCAGGTCTATTGTACCCTGAAGGTGGCAATGCAGGTCGATAGAGTGGTCAAGAAGGCATACGGCACGCTTTCATTCATTGGACGGGGTACTGAGTACAAGAGTTGGCAGGTCATGTTACAGTTGTATAGGACTTTGGTTCGACCATATTTGGAATACTGCGTACAGTTCTGGTCGCCACATTACCAAAAGGATGTGGATGCTTTGGACAGGGTGCAGAGGAGATTCACCAGGATGTTGCCTGTTATGGAGGGTGCTAGCTATGAAGAGAGGTTGAGTAGATTAGGATTATTTACATTAGAAAGACGGAGGTTGAGGGGGGACCTGATTGAGGTCTACAAAATCATGAGAGGTACAGACAGGGTGGATAGCAAGAAGCTTTTTCCCAGAGTGGAGGACTCAACTACTAGGGGTCACGATTTCAAGGTGAGAGGGGAAAAGTTTAAGGGAGATATGCATGGAAAGTTCTTTACGCAGAGGATGGTGGGTGCCTGGAACGCTTTGCCAGCGGAGGTGGTAGAGGCGGGCACGATAGCGTCATTTAAGATGTATCTAAACAGATACATGAATGGGCAGGGAGCAGAAGGATGCAGATCCTTGGAAAATAGGCGACAGGTTTAGATAGAGGATCTGGATCGGCGCAGGCTTGGTGGGCCAAAAGGCCTGTTCCTGTGCTGTAATTTTCTTTGTTCTTTGTTCTAATAGTTATTTCCTTTGGTCCCCCACTCGTGCTAAACCCAGTGTTTCACAACATTTTTGAGATCTTACTTGAGCCCTCCGTTATGAGCACAAAGCCAAAGTATGTATTTGTTTGGTCAACCATTCTTTGTTTCACACTATAAATTCTCCCATTTCTGACTGTAAGGGACCCACATTTGTCTTCAGAATTTTTTTTTCTCTTCACATATCTATAGGAATATTTACAATCAGTTTTTATGCTCCCTGCAAGCTTATTCTCATATTCTTTTCCCTTTATTAATTAATCCATTTGTCCTCCAAAGCTAAATTCTAAATTGTTCCCACTCTTTAGGTCTGTTGATTTTATTGTGTGTTATTGGAGCTGTGCTTATGCAGGCAATTGCAGGATGTTTCATCACACTCCTGAGGTGTACCTTGCAGACACTGGACAGGATGGATTAGAAAGGACTTGAGTTACTCACTGTATAATTCCCAGCCACTGACCTGCTCCTAGAATCACAATATTTCCATGGGTTTTCTAGTTAGGTTTCTGGTCAACATCAACTCCAGGATGTTGAAGTCAGGTGTAACACAATGGGTTAGTGTTGGTAATTACATTCACTGAAATGGGGTGATAGTTTCATTCTGTCTTGTTGGCGATAGTCACTGCCTGCTACTTCTGTCATACAAAATGTTACTTACAACTTATCAGCCCAAGTCTGGAAATTATCCGTAGCTTGGTGCATATGGATGTAGTCTGCTTCAGTATCTGAATTATGGATGGTGCTGAACTTGGTGCAAGTATCACCACTTCCGACGTGGTGGTGCGGGGAAGATCATTGATAAAGCAACTGAAGATGGTTGGGCCTCGGATACTGTCCTGAGGAATTTCAAGGGCTTTTGTGGTTCAGTGGTAATAACCCTCCTTCTGAACCAGGAGGCTCAGGTTCTTTCCCATCTGTTCCAGAGGTATGTCATAACATCTCTGAACACACTGATTAGAAAATACCGATCCTGCAGAACTTCTGCAATGATGTTGTGCTACTGAGATAAATGACCAATTACAACCATCTACCTTCGTGTCAAGTATAACCCCAATCAGTGGAGACCTTTCCACTGATTCTCGTTGACACCAGTTTTGCTAGGACACCTTGATGCTGCACTCAATTAAATATGGCCTTAATGTCAAGGGAAATCATTTTCACTTCATCTCTGGAGTATAATACTCTCATCCATGTTTAGACCTAGATTGTAATGAGGTCAGGAACCAAATTACTCTGAAGGAACCCAAACTGAGCGTCAGTGAAAGGGTTACACCATTGCAAATGCTACTTGAAAGCAAAGTTGACGATCCCTTCCGTGACATAGGAAGGGTGAATAGCTGCTTTATTCACTCCTTTGTCTATCCAACTATTCTTCTCTCTCTTTGGGCTCTATCTTCACCAGATTGATTGATTTATTGTCAACGTGTACCAAAATACAGTGAAAAGCTTTGTTTAGGAGCAGTACAGGCAGATCACAGCAAGCAAAGAATGTACAGATCAAAAAGTCTTAGAGGCAGACAGGTTATATTGCAGGTTACATTATTTGAGGCTAGACTCTATTCAACAGTCCGATAACAGCCGGAAAGAATCTGTTCCTGAATCTGCTCGTGCGTGTGTTCAGACTTCTGTATCTTCTGCCTGACAGAAGAAGTTGTAGGAGGTCATTACCAGGGTGCGATGGGTCTTTGATTATGTTGGCCACCTTTCTGCAGCAGCAAGCCGTGTAAATAGAGTCCATGGATGGACAGTTGGCTTCCATGATGGTATGGGCCATGCACATCACCTTCTGCAGTTTCTTACAGTCCTGGGCAGGGCAGTTGCCATACCACGCTGTTATGCACTCGAACAACATGCTTTCAATGGTGCATCTGTAGAAGTTGGTGAGGAACCTTATGGACATGCCAAATTTCCTGAGCCGCCTGAGGAAGAAGAGGCATTGTTGTGCCTTCTTGACTGTCACATCTACATGGGAAGTCCAGGACAAGTTGTCTATTATCATCGCTCGAAGGAACTTGACACTGTTCACTCTCTAAACCTCAATTCCATTGATGTAAACGGGGACGTGTTCTCCTCCTTTCTTTGTGAAGTCGATGATCAGTTCTTTAGTTTTGCCAACTTTGAGAGACAGATTGTTTTCATTGCACCACGTCACCAAGCCCTCTATCTCCCTTCTGTATTTTGACTCGTCGTTGTTAGATATCTGTCCCACTACGGTGGTGTCATGGTGAACTTGTAAACGGTATTCATTCGTAATTTGGCAACACAGTCGTAGGTAACAGGGAGTAAAGTAGGGGGCTGAGGCTGCATCCTTTGAAGGCTCCAATGTTGAGTGTTATTGCGGAAGAGGTGCAGTTAACTATCCTCACTGATTGCAGCCTATGGGTCAGAAAGCTGAGGATCCAGTTGCAGAGGGCAGAGCCAAGACCAAGGTCTCACAGTTTTGAGATCAGTCTGGAGAGATAATGGTGTTGAAGGCAGAGCTGTAGTCAACGAGCAGGAGTCTGACATAGGTGACTTTGTTGTCGAGATGTGCCAGGGATGAGGACAGGGCTAGGGATAAGATCTACAGAGGATACCAGTTATGTCGGTTGGCAAACTGTAGGGGATCAAGGAGGGTTGGGATTTGACATAGGCCATGAGCAGCCTCTCGAAGCACTTCAGATTATTGAAGTCAGAGCCATTGGGCAGTAGTCATTAAGGCACACTGCATGTGTTTTCTTGGGTACAGGGATGATGGTGGTCTTCTTGAAGCAGGCGGGGACTTCAGCTTGTAGGAGAGGTTGAAGATGTCAGTGAATACCTCCGCCAGTTGGTCTGCACAGGATCTGAGTGCTCAGCCAGGGACACCGTCTGGGTCCATTGCTTTCCTTGGGTTGACTCCCGGTAAGACTGATGGCTTCTGAAGTGGTGACAGAGGGAACAGGTGCGTCTGGGGTTGTTGGGGCAGGTGTCGTATTCTGCTCAAACCAAGCATAGAAAGCATTGTGCATGTCAGAGAGGGATGTGTCATTGTCGGCCATCTTACGTTGTTTCATTTTGTATCCCATAATGTCATTTAGACCTTGCCATGGATGGAGGAAGTCTGTTTGGTAGATCTGGGCCTCTAACTTAGTCCGGTACTGCCTCTTGGCCTCCATGATGGCTTTGCAGAGGTCATATCCGGATTTTCTGAATTCGGCAGGATCACCCGCCTTGAATGCTGCGTGTCTGGTCTACAGTAGGCAGTGGAATTCCTGGTTCATCCAAGGTTTACGGTTGGGGAACACTCAGATTGACTTCTTTGGTACACAGTCCTCCAGACTAATGAAGTCCATGACGGTGGTGGCATACTCGTCTAGGTTTACCTATCGTTTACTCCTTTCCCCGCCCTCCACCCTATCTTCTGCATAAAAAAAATTTTCCTAGCTACCATTAGTTCTGCAGAAGGGCCACTGGATTTGCAACCGTTAACACTGCTTTCATCCCGCAAATGCTGCCAGACCTGCTGATTTTTTGCAGCAATTTCAGTTTTTGATTTCCTTCCATGACTTTGTTTATTATGGGGAGTAAATTGATGGGGTAGCAATTGGCTACATTGGATTTGTCCTGCTTTTTGTGAACAGGATATATGCAAGCAATTTTTCACATTGTCAGGTAGATGCCAGTGATGCAGCTGAAAACCAACAGTTTAGCTATGGTTGCAGCTAGTTCTGGAGCATGGGTCTTCAGTCCTGCTGCTGAAATGTTGTCAGGTCCTATAGCCTTTGCAGCTTGCAGTATCTCCAGCCATTTCTTGGTATTACATACAGTAGTCCAAATCGATCAAAGACTGGGGCATCTGTGATACTGGTAACTTCAATAATAAGCTGAGGCTGATCATACACTTGGCATCTCTGGCTGAAGATCGTTGCAATTTTTCCAGCCTTATCTTTTGCACTGATACACTGGACTCTTCAATCATTGAGGACATAACCAGGGATGGAAATGGTGGTGTCTGTGACACTATGTGCAAGATAGGTCTGATTAGTAAGTTTGCTGATGACACAAAGGTTGGTGGAATTGCGGATAGTGATGAGGACAGTCAAAGGATACAGCAGGGTATAGATAGGTTGGCGTCTTGGGCAAAGAGACGGCAGATGGAGTTTAATCTGGAAAAATGTGAGGTAATGCACTTTGGAAGGTCTAATCCAGATGGAAAATATACAGTAAATGGTAGAATGATAGGCAGAGGGATCTGGGTGTAGAGGTATACAGGTCATTGAAAGTGGCAACGCAGGTGGAAAAGGTAGTCAACAAGGCATACGGCATGCTTGCCTTCATCGGCCGGGGCATTGAGTTTAAAACTTGGCAGGTAATGTTGCAGCTTTATAGAACCTTAGTTAGGCCGCATTTGGAATATGTTGTTCAATTCTGGTCGCCACACTACTAAGGATGTGGTGGCTTTGGGGAGGGTACAGAAAAGATTTACCAGGATGTTGCCTGGTATGGAGGGCATTAGCTATGAGGAGAGGTTGGAGAAACTTGGGTTGTTCTTACTGGAATGACAGAGGTTTAGGGACGACCTGATAGAGGTCTACAAGATTATGAAGGGCATGGGCAGACTGGACAGTCAGAAGCTTTTTCCCAGGGTGGAAGAGTCAGTTACCAGGGGCCATGGGTTTAAGGTGCGAGGGGCAAGGTTTAAAGGTGATGTACGAGGCAAGTTTTTTTTACACAGAGGGTGGTGGGTGCCTGGAACTCACTGCTGGGGGAGGTAGTGGAAGCAGATACTACAGTGACTTTTAAACGGCGTCTTGACAAATATGAACATGATGGGAATAGAGGGATACGGTCCCCGGAAGGGTAGGGGGTTTTAGTTGTGATGGGCAGCATGTCGGTGCAGGCTTGGAGGGCCAAATGGCCTGTTACTGTACTGTAATTTTCTTTGTTTTTTGTTCTAAGATATAATTCCGTGAGCATGACTATCTTGGATGTTGTCTTGACCAGCGTATGGGAAACCTCTCCCAATTTTGACATAAATGTTAGTAGGGATAAACTTTTCAAGGCTGTCATTTCCAGCACTTAGTTTAATGCTGGCTAGTCCATTGGTTTCATTTCCTTTCAATTTTTTTAGCAGTCTGATATAACCGTGTTTTGCTAGGCATTTCAGACTGCATTTAAGAGCCAGCCACACTGCTGTCGTCTGAAGTCACATGTCGGCTTGACCAGATGTGGACAACAGATTTCACTCCCTAAATGACAGATGGGTTGATGATCAAGATGAAAATATAAGAATGGCAGAAAGGACATGTATTTGGACATTGGACACAGGGCAGTGCGAGAGAGAGATAGAATGCACAGAAGCAAGAGAGTTTTGCCCTCTCCAATGCAAACACATTCTTCCTATAACGTGGCAACCAGAACTGCACCAAGTATTACCCCTGAGGCCTAACTAACATCTAATACACTTTCATCATAACGTCCCTGCCCTTGTATTCAATGCCTTGACTAAAAAAGGCAAGCATCCTATATTTCTCTTAACCACTCAATCCACCCACCCTGCTGGATCTGTGGATGTGCACAGCAAAAGGTCTCTCTGGTCCCTAGTACTTCCCAGGATACTACCACTCATTGTTAACTCCTGTGCCTTGTTTGTCCTGCCAAAATTCATTATGTCACACTTTTCAGGATTCATATGCCAATGTTCTGCCTATCTGACCAGCCCATCTCTGTTGTCCTACTATCTAACTGCAGTAAATAATAAATAGGTCTGTGTAAAATATAATGACAGAAACAACACCTCTGTTTTCCTTTAACTATTTTACTACTTAGCCATTAACAGGCCGAAATTTTCTGAAGGGTCCTGACCCAAAACGTCAACTTTCCTGCTCCTCTGATGCTGCCTGGCCTGCTGTGTTCCTTCAACTCCACACTGACTCCAGCATCTGCAATCTCTGACTTCCGCATCTGCAGATCTTACTGTCTCTGAACTACCCAGCTGCCTTGCAGAGGATGGGTGAATGCCAGGTGGTCTACTCTATGGCATCCTCCATGAGGATCAATTGGTGTAAATGTTCGTAACTTCTAGTCAGTCCGTGGCAGATGGACCCCTGCCAGAAGAGCTCTGCTGCCCTGTGGAGGAATTCTGGCCAGCGATCTGGCAAGAGTTGGAAACGAAGGTGACTGTTCAGCTAGGACACTGGACAGGACTGCTCTGAGTGTTGCCTTACAGGACGCAAGTGTCAGTCATAAACCAGCTAATCACTGTCATGTTGTGATACCAGCTGGTCACTTTGGTTCCTTTTTGGGATTTGTCATAAACATCCAGAAAAAGCTTGTCAAGTTTTTCTGGGACAAAAGGCAACACTGGGTCAAGCGCTGGTATGCCTCCACATCCAGGTTGCAACTTTCCACCTTCAGACCCAGCAATGATACCATTATGTTAAGCTTTCCCAAAGGTGGTGCACTTTGATGAAATACTTCTTCCAGGCATGCGGCTTCAACTATGACATGCAGTTCCTGTTTACATAGTGATCCCGCTCTCTGATCTTTTTCCGGGAATTGCCTGTCTTTTAGTTGGACCGGATCAAAGTTGGGGGCATAGTTGGCTCACACCAGAGCTCTTCCCCTACAGGAGTGGTGGCTCTCCAAAGGGAGCGGCTGCTCAGGAACAGGTTCTTTCCCTAGTGCGGGTTATGCTGACCAAGGGAGGAGAGAGCACAGGACACTGGCAAACCAGAGTCGAGACACGCTAGATGGTGGAGGAACAGTCTGGATGACACTGTTGCAGTTGGTCAAGAGGGCATTGGTCAGCAGCTGGTTCGCGATCAGAGCCATCCACAGACTTACAGACAAGGTGCTCAACCCTGACACCTCATGTTACGAGGTGGGGGTGGGGAGCGGGGGGGAAAAAAAAAAAATCGAGGTGGCTCAGACATGTGGTGGGCTTCCAGACGAACTGACCCCTTTCTTTCTGGAACTTGACATTGGCTTCGCATGATGGGCTTTCTGTCATGACACAATGCCCGACAATCTGAGCAGTCTCAAGGAAATCCTCCCAGTGTCCCTTCAAACATCATAGAGGTGTTATTTGTACAGGCTGATGCTGCACACACTCCACTGCTATGCCTTCACTCAGACATACCTTGGCGTGCCGTTTTGCCCTCTGGTAGCAAAGATCCCCAGTGGAGGGTCCTCTATTAAAGGGGTACTCCCTTTTTACATCAGGGATCTAGAGTGGAGAGTGCTGCACTCAGTGGTCCCGTGCAACTGTAGGCTGAGTAAATTCATGGGGTGCCAGACCATGTACACATTCTGTGATCTGGAGATGGTGGTTTTCCAAGCACATGTTGAGTGTGTCCATTTCCAGCCCCCTTTCAGTTTTTTGAAGGGGCTGCTGCTTAAATTTTGGTCGCGCTTCAGCTGCACACTCCTGATCTATAGGTACCCGGTGCAGAGAGGGGCAGATAAGTCTGAAGGCCTTCTCGTGGCTCTACTCCTGGGCCTGGCCAAGAAAGCTAATAACAGGTCCAGGCAGCAGAGGGGCTCGTCATTCCAGACTGTCTGCCCCTCTTTTGTGGTTATGTCTGTGCTCAGGTGTCCCTGGAGAGGATGCACATGGTGCTCACTGGCACAATTGAGGCCTTTCAAAACCGATGGGTACCGCAGGGGCTTGAGTGTATCATCAGCCTAAAAAATCATGTTTTAATTTAATAAGTTTCTGTTCTGTTGTATAAGTTTCCATTCAACTTTTTTTGAATTTGTGTTTTGGTTCTGCTATGGTGTCCCATCAGGGGCTGTTTTATTTTTCCCTATTATCATTTTGGACTCCCTGAAAGAACCAAGGGAACTTTTATTTTAAGCCCTATTGTCCCTGCTCAGAAATGATTCGTGGGGTCAGTGCGAGAGGAACTTCATTTTCAGTTTGAATGAGTAGAGAAAATTTTCCTCTGTATTTTAACCCCTTGTTGTCCCTGTCCTGGGAGGGGTTGAAGGAGGCGGAGCTGAGGGGACTTTTGTTTTTAGGCTACTTTGAGATCAAACGATTAGAGGAAAGTTCACTTTGTACTTGCCCTATCCCAAGAGTGTTTGATGGGGAAGGTGTGGAGGGGAATTTACATTCCATTTACTTCTAGGTTAAAGGAGTAGAGAGAGCTTAACTCTGTACCTATCCCCGTGCTGTACCTGTCCTGGGGGTGTTTGATGGAGACAGTGTGGAGGGAAATTTACTTTCATTTTAAAAGACCGAATAGTGCATTTTGAGTCAGTAGGCACGTGGTAAAAGTTTTCATGCACAAATATCACAACATTGTTCATTTAGCTCAAGAGTCTTAAAATGTTCTTTTTCAAACTAATATCTGATAAAGACAACTGCATAACATATTTCCAAAGTTCCGTGGTCCAACTACTGTAAGAGGAAGTGGTGAATTTAGGTACAATTACAACATTTAAAAGACATTTGGATAAGAACATGTATAGGACAGGTTTGGAGGGATTTGGGCCAGGAGCAGGCGGGTGGCACTAATTTAGTTTGGGATTATGTTCGGCATGGACTGGTTGGACCCAAGGGTCTGTTTTCGTGCTATTTGACTCTATGACTTCCAGTATTTTTTTTTTCCAGATCACACACACGTAAAAGAGCACAGATTCGCAATAAAGTAATACAAATTTTGAGATGGTGGTAACTAATAACACTGAGTTACTAAGTAGTAATATGGAAACTCTTAAGATTTTGGAGTGGATCTGTAGCTCGGGTTGTGGGCTCGCCGAGCTGTTTTGTTGTTCCGCAGACGTTTCGTTACCGAAGCTTCATCAGAGGTTGCCCTGAGGATGTCACCCAGCACAGTAACGAAACGTCTGCGGAACAACAAAACAGCTTGGTGAGCCCACCAACCTCAGTAATATGGAAAACTTTTTGCCATTGTACTTCAGTGTTAAAAGTTGCTCCACATCTCCAGGTTCACCATAAAAGTCATGCTGAGACACTCAACATGTAATTCTCAAAGGGACATGATTTTGCAGTAATTACACAACAGATGATGTCTCTGAACATGTCAAAACGCGTTTAAGCTGGTCTGTTCGTGTCTAAGTAAAATTTCATCACCGTGTTAAGTTTTACTTACTGCCAAACCTGGCACTGAAAATTAACATTAGTAAAAGTGTGGGGGTTAGTCATTTTCAGAGATTTAGGAAAAAAATGTTCGTGTTTCAATCACACATTTTATTCCATTTCTTTATTTCACTTTCTACGTAGATTTGGCATGAAATAAGACATTTAATGTCACTTTCAGCATGGGAACAAATTGAATAATCTGATTCACTCCAGTTCCAGATCCCCTGACTAGGGTCAAAAACAAACTGAGTGAGTTCTGAGGAAGGATCATTGGACCTGAAATGTTAACTCTGTTTTCTCCTTCACAGATGCTGCCAGACCTGCTGAGCTTTTCCAGCAACTTCTGTTTTTGTTCCTGATTTACAGCATCCGCAGTTCTTTCGGTTTTTATTGAGTATTTCCCGGAATAGGGTGTTGTTCTGTTTTGACTCTGAGAATGTTCTAGTGTAAAACTCGCCTGAAACTCTAGACAAGTATCGGCGAGCTGTTTATTCATCACCAACCACAAATTCTGCCCTTTCACTGATTTAACTTCCTTCCTGTTCTTTAAAAGTAAACCGAGGCAGTATCATTATAAACTGAAGATCGAGCAGCCCGACGACCAATAAAAACAGTTCTAAAACTAGGGAAAAGCTGAATTTAATCAGATAAGACAGGGAGTGGAATCGCTGCAGCTACTTATTGATAATAGACAGTTTGACGGTGATATACACGGGAGGTTAAAATTAATTTTGCCGGTTGTTTTGGGAATATAGCTCCCTGGGTCCCCCCACCCCAGGAGAGGTGTTGAGCGGAGTGTCCCAGGATGTTAAAGCCGCTGCGGCTCACCAGCGGCGCAGAGGTCCCGGGCCGGGCCGGGCCGGGCCGGGACAGGACAGCCGTTAGGCGGCAGCAATCCAGAACCTTCTGCGGCTCGAGCGCGGGAGCCGCCATGGCCCCTCACTAACTCACTCACCGCTGGTCCTGCTCTTCGAAGGGCTGGGCTTCTCCAACTGCATGTCGCCGCCGCTCTCTCTCTCTCTGTGTGTGTGTGTGTGTGTGTCCGGTAAGTGACTCTCCTCCTCCTCCTGTTCCTGAAGCCGCGGGTTTTCTCTCAGCTCCGTCACTCTCTCGGTGACGCCTCACGAGCAGCGCCTCGGGCATCAGCCGCTACCCAGAGGCTGGGAGCCGGCCAACCCTTCCACAGAGAACCGAACCCGAACCCAAGCCCTTCACACAGGCTTCCAATCCTCACAGGATCCTGAAATACAGGCTTCAAATCCTCACAGGATCCTGAAATACAGGCTTCCAATCCTCACAGGATCCTGAAATACAGGCTTCAAATCCTCACAGGATCCTGAAACACAAGCATCTCATACTCACAGGATCCTGAAATACAGGCATCTCATACTCTCAGGATCCTGA
>NC_063352.1:936962-997465 GCF_021869965.1 Rhincodon typus | reverse complement strand
ATACAGACTGCAAATACACACAGGATCCTGAAATACAGGCTGCAAATACACACAGGATCCTGAAACACAGGCTTATTATACACAGGCTCCTGAAACACAAACTTTTAATATATGCTGGATTCTAATATACGACTGAAACACAGTCTTCTAATATACACAGGATCTTGAAACATAGGCTTCTATTATACACAGGATCCTGAAACATAGGCTTCTAATATACACAGGATCCAGAAACATGTGCTTCTAATATACACAGGATCCTGAAACACGGGCTTCTAATACACAGAGAATTCTGAAACACAGGTTTCTAATACACAGAGGATGCTGAAACTTAGCCTTCTAAAATACACAGGATACAGAAACACAGGCTTCTAATACACACAGGATCCTGAAGCACGGGCTTCTAATATAGAAGAACCTGAAATGCAGGCTTCAGTTAAACACAGGCTTCTGTCAAGACATAGGTTACCAACACACAATGTGCTTAACACAGGCTTCTGTTAAACACAGGCTTCCAATACACAGGGTCCTGCTAACCACAGGCTTCTATCTGAAACATGGGCCTTCAACACATACGTTTCTGCTGAAAACATGCCCTCTGAGACATAGGCTTATGCTGAAACACAGACTTCTGTTGAAACACAGGCTTCTACTGATATATAAGCTTTTGCACAGAGTTCAAAGACACACACTGCTGTTAAAGTACAGGCTTCTGCTCAAACACGACCCTCCAACACTCAAAGCGTCCTGAAAGACTTCCAACATAGAAGCTTCTGAAACACATGGCTCAAGCACAAACTGTCCTGTGAAAGACAGGCATCTGCTAAACACAGGCTTCCTAAACACGGGATCCTCTAAACACAGGCTTCTGCTAAAACAGAGATTTCCGGTACGCAGACTTCTGCTCTTGCACAGTCTTCCAATACACAGGCTTCTGCTGAAAACAGCCTTTCAACAAGCTTCTACAGAAATATGGGTTTCTGCTGACACACCGACTTCTAAATCACATGTCTGCTGAAATAAAATCTTCTGCTAAATTTGCCAAAATGTTGCTTTCTCACTCACATTGTGGTCTATTGAAACATGTCAAAAAAGACTTGGATTTATATAGTGCTTTTCAGCAGCAACAGACTTCTCAAAGCGCTTTACATCTGATGTGATACTTTTGACACGTACTGGCTGCTAATATCCTCACAACAAGTACGCACAAACTGAGATATAGTTATTGTATTATTCATAAAGAAATAAAAACTGAGTGTTCCGCGAATGATTATCCAGATATCATGTTTTGCTACTGCACTTTAGTCATGTGCCAACTAACGATGTGTCGGCCTCTCTCTCTCTCTAGCAGCCATATCAAGAGCAACGAGAAATACACTCAACGAAGTTCCTGCATTTTGAGTCAAAATTAATCATTTCTAACTTATGGAAATTAGAAGACATAACATGGTGGCAATGGATATCTGTGACTAAAACAAAATTAGAAATTAATTGAACGCTGTGGTAAATTAGAAAATCAATCTGAAAAATGACCATAAAGAGAGAAATTAAGCAAATTGTTTGAAAGCTAAATGGCTGGCACAACAACAAACACACAGCTCTCGCCTGTGATGAACTGGGAGGGTGACAGTGCTGTAGAGCCATTTGAGAAGTTTAAGCAAATGTGTGGACTGAGATTGAATAGCTTTTCAAAAGGCACTAGTAAAGGGAAAAGAATCAGTTTATATCCTTTTGTGAGCAGGAAAGGTGAATTTCCATTTGTTAAATAACAGAGAGCTAAGTGAAAACGACAGCAGAAACTAGTCAAAATTTACAAAAAAATTCAGCAAGCATCTTCAACCTATGTCTAAGTGTTAGATTCACTGATGAGTTCCAAAACCTGAGGCAAGAGCCAGGTGAGTCTGTTGACAATTTCCTAACAAGACTGAAAAGTACAGCCAGAATGAAAGCTGTTAATTCAGTTCATATGTGACTCTGTACACCCTGAGATACGAAAATAATTGATTGGAAAGAACATAATCACAATATTGCAGGCTTTTCGCACTGCCAGAGCGCATGAGGCCACAAATAAATCATAACGATACTGACTAACTAGCCAAGCAACTAGCTTTCAGTTAAGCTGAGAGAACGTCAGCAGGGTTGATGGAATGAAAAAAACGGCAAAAGAAAGCACTCTATCAAGAGAAATGTCCAAGTATTATGGATGACCATGTGAATTCATAGATGGAAATAAATATCCCACATATGGATCAAACTTCAGTGCTTGTGGAAAACCCAACCATTTGACAAAGATATTCAGAACAAAGAAAGTAAATAGTAAACAAATTATCAGAGACAGATTGACATTCTGAGAAGCAAAAAGAACCAAGACATCCATTTCCTGGATGATGTGTTGAGAACATCATAGACCTGGCAACCATAAAACTGCATGTACTGTATGGTTGTAACTGTTCCCAAAGAGAAAAGAAATCACACAACCAGTCAGATCAGAAAAGTGTGAGAAACAAGCAGACAATCACAAGTCTGAAGCTGAAGCCTGAAGCTAGAGCGCAGAGTAACATCATTCCACTCTGACACTACCAAAAGACCTTTCCTGAAAATTTGATATCAGTTTCCAAGGAAAAGTGTCCTGAAGCTGAGCAACATAATGCTAACAGTGTACGCAGAACTGAGATTCAACAACTAGCAGCCCAAATCAGTGGGACACGGAGAGGAGAAATGATATTAACTACAGAAGATATTTTCAGGTAAATCTGTGTCAGAGCAACAGGATGAATTCAAGAAGCAAATAGGGCCAACATGTTCCAATAGAGATAAAGAGTGGGACCAACAAATCCTGTAAATTCTGGATAACAAGGGATGTACAGGATGGATAAAGTCAAAAAGGGAGGTTTATTGCAGATATAGGGAGCTCAAAACAGTAGAAGCCCAAGAGAACAGCGGAATGTGCAAGGGGAAACTTAGCAAGGAAATTAGGAAAGCACAAAATGGGCATGAAAAAATAATGGCAGGTAAAATAAAGGAAAATCCTACGTTACTTCAGAAGTGCATTAAAGATAAAAGGATAACTAAGGAAAGAGTAGGGCCCATTAAGGATGACAGTGGTAATTTATGTGGAGCTGGAGGACATAGATAGTCTTCTAAATGCTTTGTATCAGTGTTCAACAGTGAGAGGGATGAGATAGGTGTAGAAATCGGAGAAAAGAACGGTGATGTACTTACAGAAATTAGCAGACACACAAAGGGTTTTGAATGGCATGGCAGGCTTATAAATCTCCAGGGCTGGATGAAATGTTTTCCAGGCTGTTGACTAAGGTAAAGGAAGAAAATTCCTTTCTAGCTACAGGAGCGGTATCAAAGTTGAGGAGGACAGCCAATGCGGTACCATTATTAAAGAAGGGAGTAAAGGGATAAACCAGGAAAATACAATCCATTCAGTTTAACCTCAGTGGCGGGGAAAACCATTCAAAGCAATTGTGAGGGATAGAATTAATCTGCACATGGAGACACAGGGATTGATTGAGAACACTCAGCTTGATTTGGTTAAGGGGAGATCATTGTCTGACCAACATGATTGAATTTTGAGAAGGAGTGATCAGGTGTGTTGATGAGGGCAATGCATTTGACATCTGCTTGGACTTCAGCAAGGTTTCTGACAAGGTCCAGCACAAGAAACTAATAGCCAAGGTAAGAGCCATGGGATTCAAGGAAATTTAGCTAATTTGATCCAGAATTGGCTAGTGGCTTCAAGATCCAGGAGGTGAGGTCATGTGCTCACAAGCATCTTTTCAAGGGTAAGTAGGGCTGGGCAATAAATGCTAGGCCAGCCAGTGACACCCATGTCCCATGAATACATTAAAAATAAGAACATAAAAACATAAGAACATAAGAAATAGGAGCAGGCACAGGCCATCTGGCCCCTCTAGCCTGCACTGCCATTCAGTAAGATCATGGCTGATCTTTTTGTGGACTCAGCTCCACTTACCCACCCTTAATTCCTGTGCTTGTTCAAAAATCTATCTAACGTTGCCTTAAAAGCATTCAACGAGTTAGCCTCAATTGGTTCACTTGGCAGGCAATTCCCCAGATTCACAACCCCTTGGGTGAAGAAGTTCCTCCTCAACTTACTCCTAAATCTGCTCCCCCTTATTTTGAGGCTATGCCCCTGGTTCTAGTTTCACCCGCCAGTGGAAACAACTTCCTGCTTCTATATATTCAGTTCGTAATTTTATATGTTTCTGTAAGATCCCCCCTCATTCTTCTAAATTTGAATGAGTATAGTCCCATCTACTCAATCTCTCCTCATAAGCCAACCCTTTCAATTCCAGAATCATCCTAGTGAACCTCCTCTGAACCTCCTCCAATGCTAATACATCCTTTCTCATGTAAAGAGACAGAAACTGTACACAGTACTCCAGGTGTGGCCTCACCAGCACCCAAGACAGCTGCAACATTACCTCCGTGTTTTTAAACTCCATCTCTCTAGCAATGAAGGACAATATTCCATTTACTTTCTTAATTAATTAATTGCTGCACCTGCAAACCAACTTTTTATGATTCATGCACAAGGATACCCAGGTCCTCTGCACAGCAACATGCTGCAATTTTTCACCATTGAAGCAATAGTCTGTTTTGCTGTTATTCCTCCCAAAATGGATGACCTCACATTTACGAACACCGTACTCCATCTGCCTGACCCTTATCCACTCACTTAACCTATCTACGTCCCTCTGCAGACTTTCAGTGTCCTTTTCACACTTTGAACTACCAGTCATCTTAGTGTCATCTGCGATATTTGACACACTGTGCTTGGCCCCCAACTCTAAATCATCGATGTAAATTGTAAACAGTTGCAGTCCCAACACTGATCCCTGAGGCACGTCACTAGCCACTGATTACCAACCTAAAAAACACCCATTTACCCCCACTCAAACAACTTGGTGTTAAACAAAACACAATTTATTTAGTTAAAATACAACAGAAGAAATAAGAACTTAGAATAACCCAACTCTATTGGAAAACTTAACCGAATAATAGATGCAGTGATTATTACTAATTAATGTTCCAATATCGTAACATCCCATAAATGCACTCCTTGGCAAATTCAGAAACCAGATAAAAACTAAAGAACCGCGGATGCTGTAAATCAGAAACAAAAACAAAGTTGCTGGAAAAGCCCAGCAGGTCTGGCAGGATCTGTGAAGGAAAAAACAGAGTTAACGTTTCGGGTCCGGTGACCCTTCCTCAGAAACCAGATTGTCTCACGTGCAATGCCCACAGTAGGGAGAGAAACCCCAGCTTCTAGCTGTAACCATGAGAGGGGAAGAAATGGCTTCTACTTCTTCAAAACTCCAATGGTTTCTGCCAAATCTAAAAGCTAACAAAAAATCTAGAAATCCTGGTCTGTGAAAGATGGCCACACCCATTCAGACTGCTTCTATTGTTCCAACTTTTAAAAAAACCAAGGCTGTTAATGTTACCACAGACTGCTCAGTACCTCTCATTCAAATTCTCTCTTAAAAGAAACTAGGACAAAATACACCCATTAAAGCCACAACAGGAACCAGAAGATGATGGTCAAGGAGTGTTCTTGTGATTGGACACCTGTGTCCACTGGGGTTCTGCAGGGATTAGTGTTAGACTTTAATGTAGGAGAGCTACTCAGTAAGTTTGTGGATGATTGAAAAATTAGTGGGCTGGTAAATAATATGGAGGATAGTCTTAGATTACAGGTCAATATAGATGGGCTGATCAGTGGCGAATGGAATTCAATCCAGATAAATGCGAGGTGATGCACTTGGGCACAACAAATAGCGCAAGGGAATGTTATAGTAAATGGTAGAATCTTGCAAAGCAGCAACAGTGATGTGCATGTAAACTGGTGCTTAAGGTGGTGACACAAAATGATAAAGTGGTTAAGAAGGTATATTGGATACTTGCCTTTATTAGCTGAGACATGGAGTTCAAGAGCAGGAGGGTTATACTGGAACTGTATAAAAAGTTGGTTAGGCCACAGGTAGAGTATTGTGTGGGGACATGATTGAGATGTATAAAATTATGAGGTGCTTAGACAGGAAGGAATATTTCCCCTTGGTAGAGGGATCAGTGACCAGGGGGCATAAATTTAAGGTAAGGGGAAGGAGATTCAGAGGGTACGTGAGAAACTTTTTTTTTCCACTCACGGGATGTTGGGAATCTGGAACTCACTGCTGTAAGGGTTGTTAAGGTACATACCGCCATAATATTTAAGACATATTCAGATGTACACTTGCGATACAAAGGCACACAAGGCCATGGGCCAACTGCTGGAAAATGGGAATTAAATATTTAGGTGGTTCTTTTTGACTGGCATAGACTCATTGCTGGCATTTTGACTGGCATAGACTCATTGGGCCAAAGGGCCTTTTTCTCTGCTATTGACTTCTATGATTATATGCATGTTTGTTCTTTCTCACTGAAGCAAATGGTGCTGCTGTCTTTGGGTTGGGCGTTTGCAAAGAGCTCCAGCTTTATCCTCAGTAAACTATGAGATAAAGGATTTGACATAAAAAGCCATCACCTGGTGTATATAACATCTCCAGTCCTCAGTCAAATGGGAGAAGAATCCAGCAAAGATAAAGAACTACAGATGGTCACCCAGCAAGTGATACCTGATCAGTTACAGAAACAGCAGCAATACTGCAAGACTAGGCTATCAAATATAACAATCTCAGTGAAAGAAATTGATATTCAACAACTTTGTAACAACCACTATGTAATGAAAGGTATCTGATATAAAAACATCTTTTAAGAGTTTAAATTTTAAATGAGTGGCATTTAGGTTTGATCTATTTTTAGAAAGGGATTTAAAGATTAACTAGGTCAATCTTTCCCCAACCATGATTTTAAACCAGTATGGGCCTCCTGGAGTGTAAATGAAGTTTGTTTGTATTCTGGGGTGTGATAAAAGGGTGAAGAAACATTAAACCATTAGCTTAGTAGATGCTAGAAAATTTCTGAGCCAGAAATATATGGTTTGAAATCTGCATTGATTATTCAAAGCTGAGAAAGTCTAAGATGTCAGTTATGAGAGTCAGTGAGAAAGGGTTTATGGCTCAGAGGACTAAATTGAAAAGTAGCAGTTAAGTCAACCTAAAGATTTGATAGGCAAGGAAAATATTGAAGTGACACAGGTAGTGGATGAGGGTAGTGCTGTGTATGTTGTATATTTGGACTTTCAGAAAATATTTGATATGATACCACATGGCAGATTGGTTAGCAAATTATAAATATTTGGAATTGATGGGTCCTTGACAGCACGGATTAGAAGTTGGCTAAAAGTTAGGAAACAGAGGATAGGTATAGATGGATATTTCTCTGGAGATGAGTTGAAAGTGGTGTTCCCTTGGGATCAGTGTTGGAAACTTTACTTTTTCTGATTTGGAGATGGGTATTGAGAGCAAAATCTCTAAATTTACAGAAGATACTAAGCTAGGGGGAATATAAGGAAATGTGAGGTAATGCATTTTGATAGATGAAACATGGAGAGACAATACTGGCTCAATGGCACAATTATGAGGGTAGCAGTGGGACCTTGGGGTTCAACTGCATAATTCTCTGAAGGTAGCCAGGCATGTTGAAACAGTTGGTAAGAAGGCTTATGGGATCCTTGGGTTAATAATAGAGGCACAGAGCATAAAAGCAGGGAAGTAGTGCTACACCTCTACAAATCATTGGTCAGATCAGATTCGGAGTATGTGTTCAGTCCTGGGCACCTTATTTAAAGAAGGATGTTAAAGACCTGGAGAGAGTGCAAAGGAGATTTACTACAGTGATACTAGAATGAGGGATCTTAGATACAAGGAAAGATCACAGAAATTTTGCTTATTCTCCATGGAGTAGAGAAGATTAGAGGTGAGCTTATTGAGGTATCAAAATTATGAACAATTTTGACAGGGTAAAGGAGGATATTCTGTTTCCACTGGTTGGTATGACAGTAACTAAGGGTGAGAATTTCAAGATTATCAGCAACAGAGCCAGGAGTAAGGTGAGAAGAAACTCCTTTACTCAGAGAGTTGTTAGGATTTGGAATGTGTTACCTGGGAGAGTGGTGGAGGTGGATTTCATAAGCGGTTTCAAAGACAGCTGGATATATATGTGAAAGTGATGAATTTAGAGGACTATGGAGATAGGGCTGGAGAATAAGACCGGCTGGGTAGCTTTCTTGGGAGCAAGTACAAACACAATGCATCGAATGGCCTTCTCTGTAATGTAAAATTCTATAATTCCATGATTCTAAAATTTCTCTGGACTTTGATTAACTGTAAAATGATGGTAACATTGGCAGTAGATGGGATTTTGTTTTGCCACACATTTGAATTTTTAAAAATGTTTTATAATAAACTTCTGTTTACTGTTTTAACCAAATCTGAAGCCTGGTAGGTTAATGTTTCAGTGAAGGTCTGTCGTGTTCAAAGAACAAAATTTGAAGACACAATTTTATCAAATGGCCAACACAGAAATTTAGTCAGAACTAATACCTGAATTTTATTGCTTGAAAGACAAAGTACTAATGAGGAACAAAGACTTTCTCAAATGCCAGCCTATGACAAAGGTGATAGTCTCATCTGAGTATCGGAATGAATTCTACCAGTGGCTCATGAAATTGCAATGGCAGTTCACTTGGATATTAGGAAAACACAGAATAAAATATTGCAACATTTTTATTGGCAAGATTGCACAAAGATGTTGTCAAACATGCCATATGTGAAGGGTAGTGGAGAAACCCCAATAATTAATTAAACCTGCAACTTTAATTCTGATAGAAGCTTTTGAAGAACTATTTAACAAGGTCTTAATTGATTGCACAGAACTCCTACCTAATGCCAGGAATATCAGAATCGGTATCTTTTATCAATTATCAATTTGGGCGGCACGGTGGCTCAGTGGTTAGCGCTGCTGCCTCACAGCGCCAGGGATCCGGGTTCAATTCCACCCACGGGTGACTGTCTGTTTGGAGTTTGCACATTCTCCCCGTGTCTGCGTGGGTTTGCTCCGGTTTCCTCCCACAGTCCAAAGATGTGCAGGTTAGGCAGATTGGCCATGTGAAATTGCCCGTAGTGTTCAGGGTGTGCAGCTTAGGTGGGTTATAAGGGGATGGGCCTGGGTGGGATGCTCCAAGGGTCAGTGTGGACTTGTTGGGCTGAAGGGCCTGTTTCTACACTAGGGATTCTATGTTCTTGTTCTATGGATGTTTGAACAAGATTTTCTGAAGCAGTGCCTTTAGGAAAGATTACTGCAAAAATGGTAGTGGTAAGGCTGGTTCAATTTTTTACAAGATGTGGATTACCCAAGGAAATGTACTGTTCTCTGTTCTATTATATCAAGATCAGGCTTCAAACTTTAGCTTGCAAGTTTTTAAAAAAAATGATGACTTCCTCGACACTTTATGGTTAAAAAAATTGAGTAACTAATGTTAAAGATAAAGATAAACATAAAGATCATTGCCGGGGACACAATTATTTACAATATATTGTTGACTTGAATGAAGGAAGTGAACCTACTATCGCCATGTTTGCAGGTGATACAAAAATAGATGACTAGGTGAGTGGTGAGGATGACACAGAGTCTGCAGATGGATATAGGCAGGTTGAGTGAATGGGCATAAAATTAGCAGTTAAAATTTGTGGGATAATATGAACTTATGTACTGGCAGAAGGAATAGAACAGCTGAATGTTATTTAAATGAAGAAAGACTGCAGAAAACTGCAGCACAGAGAGTTTTGACAGGGTCCTTATGCATATGTCACTAAGAGCTAGCACACAAGTTTAACAGGTAATAGTAAAGAAAAAATGGGATGTAGGCCTTTTATTTCAAAAGGAGTGGAGTATGAAAATAGGGAGCAAAAACTGAAATTGATGGAAAAGTTCATAAAGATATTTGCAATCTAAAAACTGGTTCTGAGGAAGGGTCACTCGACCTGAAACGTTAACTCTGATTTCTCTCCACAGGTACTGCCAGACCTGCTGAGCTTTTCCAACAATTTCTGTTTTTATTTCTGATTTACAGCATCCACAGTTTTTTTTGGTTTTTATTAAAATAGGGAGGTCTTGTTAAATGGTTTTAAGGCATTAGTTAGACCACATCTGTAAAACTGTGAACAATTTTGGTCCCTCTATCTAAAGAAAGATATACTAGCATTTAAGGCAATCCAGAAAATGTTTACTAGACTGATCCCAGGCATTGAGAGATTTTTCTCATGAGGAGAGGTTGAGCAGTTTGGGCCTGTACTTGCAGAAGTTGAGAAGAATAGAGGTAACCCTGTTTAAAAATGCAAGGTTCTCAGGGAGCTTGACAGGATGGATGCAGAGAAGTTGTTTCTCAGAGTATATAAAACCACAGGGCATAATTTCAGATTAAGTGTCACCCATGAATTTGGTGAAATCACCCATGAGAGAGCCAGCCATGGATGTCTAAGGAAATAAAGGAAAGTATCAGATTGAAAAAAAACACATACAAAAAAGCAAAGAGTAGTGGGAAACTAGTAAACTGGGAAATCTTTAAAGGCCAACAGAAAGCCACAAGAAAAGTAAGATAGATTATGAGAGTAAACTAGCTCAGAATATAAAAACAGGCAGCAAAAGTTTCTATAAATATGTAAATTGTAAAAAGTGGCGAAGGTAAACATTGGTCCTTTAGAAGATGAGAAGGCCAATTTAATAACTGGGAATGAGGAAATAGCCGAGACATTAAACAGTTATTTCGTGTCGGTCTTCACAGTGGAAGACACAACTAACATGCCGAAAACTAATGGCAAGAAGGTTATAGCAGGTGAGGACCTAGAAACTATCATCATCACTAAGGAGGCAGTGCTGGGCAAGCTAATGGGGCTAAAGGTAGACAAGTCTCCTGGCCCTGTTGAAATGCATCCCAGGGTACTAAAAGAGGTGATGGGGGAAATAGCAAATGCACTAGTAATTATTTACCAAAATTCACTGGGCTCTGAGGTGGTTCCCGCAGATTGGAAAACAGCCAATGTGACGCCACTGTTTAAAAAAGGAAGTAGACAAAAAACAGGCAACTATAGGCCAGTTAGCTTAACTTCGGTAGTGGGGAAAATGCTTGAATCTATCATTAAGGAAGAAATAGCAAGACATCTGTATTTAAATTGTCCCATTGGGAACATCCAGCATGGGTTCATGAGGGGTAGGTCGTGTTTGACTAATTTGGTGGAATTCTTTGAGGACATTACTTGCATGGTGGACAATGGGGAACCTATGGATGTGGTGTATCTGGATTTCCAGAAGGCGTTTGACAAGGTGCCACACCAAAGGCTGCTACATAAGATAAAGTTGCACGGTATTACAGATAATGTATTGGCATGGATAGAGGATTGGTTGACCAATAGAAAGCAAAGAGTAGGGGTAAATTGGTGTTTTTCTGGTTGGCGATCAGTGCCTAGTGGTGTGCCTCAGGGATCAGTGTTGGGACCGCAATTGTTTACAATTTACATAGATGATTTGGAGTTGGGGACTAAGTGTGGTGTGTCAAAATTTGCAGATGACACTAAGGTGAGTGGTAGAGCAAAGTGTTCAGAAGGCACTGAAAGTCTGCAAAGGGATATAGATAGTGAGTGGGCAAAGGTCTGGCAGATGGAGTACAATGTTGATAAGTGTGAGGTCATCCATTTTGGTAGGAATAACAACAAAATGGACTATGTTTTAAATGGTAAAAAATTGTAGCACGCTGCTGTGCAGAGGGACTTGGATGTCCTTGTGCATGAATCGCTAAAAGTAGGATTGCAGGTGCAGCAGGTAATTAAAAAGGCAAATGGAATTTTGTCTGCCATTGCTAGAGAGATGGAGTTTAAAAACAGGGAGGCTATGCTGCAGCTGTATAGGGTCCTGGTGAGGCCACACCTGGAGTACTGTGTGCAGTTTTGGTCTCCTTACTTGAGAAGAGATATACTAGCACTGGAGGGGGTGCAGAGGAGATTCACTCGGTTGATTCCAGAGTTGAGAGGGTTGGATTATGAGGAGAAACTGAGTATACTGGGATTATACTCATTGGAATTCAGGAGAATGAGGGGAGATCTTATAGAAACATATAAGATTATGAAGGGAATAGATAAGGTGGAGGCAGGGAGGTTGTTTCCGCCAGCAGGTGAAACTAGGACTAGAGGGCATCGCCTCAAAATAAAGGGAAGTAGATGTAGGACTGAGGTCAGGAGGAACTTCTTCACCCAAAGGGTTGTGAATCTGTGGAATTCCCTGCCCAGTGAAGCAGTTGAAGCTACATCGCTGAATGTTTTTAAGGCAAGGCTAGATAAATTTTTGAACAGTAAAGGAATTAAGGGTTATGGTGAGTGGGCGGGTAAGTGGAGCTGAGTCTCAAAAAGATCAGCCATGATCTTATTGAATTGCGGGGCAGGCTCGAGGGACCAGATGGCCTATTCCTGCTCCTAGTTCTTATGTTCTTATTTAAGACAGATTTCTTCCCAGATTAGTGAATCCGTGGAATTCTTTATTGCAGAGTGCTGAAGAGGCTGTGTCATTATGTATATTCAGAGCTGAGATTTTTTAACCTGTAAAGGAATCAAGGAGTATAGGGAAAAGGCAGGAAAATGGATTTGTGGATTATTAGATCAGTCATGATCTCATTGAATGGAAGAACAGACTTGAAGGGCTGAATGGTCTACCTCTACACCGACATCATCTGGATTTATGGTCTAGTTTGGGAGTAAAATAATTTACATGTTCCACTTATCACCCACAAATTCAAAGTGTGTCATTTTAACATGTTAAAGGGATAGTATGCCCGGGACAATGGCGAGGAGAAAAGTATATTTATGATAGTGAAAGAAACAGAGAGTGAAATAAAAAAGCAGAACAATTGAAGAATGAATCAAAAATTCAAAAGTGACAGTTGATGATACTGAGATGCTTAAAAGGTTATATAGCATAATATTTTATCTCCAGAAAATTAACAAAATACCATAAGAAATAGGAACAGGAATGGGCTGTTTGGCCGATCAAGCCTGCTCCATCATTCAATAGGTCATGGCTGATTCAGTATTCCTCATGTTCACTTTCCTGCCTTTTCCCCACTAGATACCAAAGTGACTTACAAAGGCTGTTACAACTCGTAAAATTAATTTGTGTATGAATAGTCCAGAAAAATGTCCTTGGCTAATATAGAGAGATTGTTACCTATAAAACCACCCCTTTACAAACATCCAGAGAAATTAGGTCAAATGAAGGAAGAGATTAAGCTCATGATGGACAATGACATTATTGAACCAAATCATGGTAGCTGGAGGTCACCTATCATATTGGTATCAAAATCGAATAGGTCACAAAGACTCTGTATTAATATCACAAACTCAATGTGGTAACAAAAGTAGACTCATATCCTATTCCATGATTGCAGGACTGCATTCAAAGAATTTGTCACACATAGTAAATCACCAAAATTGACTTACTGAAATAATATTGGCATGTTGACTGGTAGAGCCAAAGAAATAACAGCTTTTGTAACATAGAATGCGCTTTATCAGTACCATTTGGAATGGTCCAACAACTGATTAATAAAGTCAGTGACTGCATGTTTTACATAAATGGTTTGCTTGTATTCAGCCACACTTGGGAAGAAATTGTACACCACTTGACTGAGCTATTTGACCAGCTACAAAAAGGCCAATTTATTTATAAACCTGGCTATGAGCGAATTCATATTTGATAAAGCAAAAGTATGGGCCACACTGTTGGACAAAGCCAGTTGCACTTAAAGAGGTACAAGAAAGGGCTCTTTTGGATTTTCATATGCCTAGGGAAAAATGTGAAATTTCACAATATGTTGGCATGAGTGGATTTTGTCAGAGGCTTGTTCTGATCTGCAGCATTGCCATGATACCTTTGACAGATTTGTTAAAGAAAGGCAGAATATTTGAAAACTGGTTGTTGATGCCCATGACATTGATATGGGTGCTGTTTATGAAAAATGATGAGATGAGGCTGGAATGGTCAATCAATTATTTTCAAAGAAACTGACCATGCCAACAGAAATATATGATTGTGGAGAAGGATACATTGAGTCTTGTACTATTTCTAGATCATTTTGTAATATACGTCACCAACAATGTGGAGGAAACTGTTTTTTTTTCATGGATCACAACCCTTTGACTTTTTTAGAAAAACTTTTGTTCAAAATCTCAGGGTTGCTTTGGTGGAGCTTAATCCTCAAACTATATTATTTAAAAGTCATTAATATACCTGGAAAAGAAAATGTTATAGTGGATACTTTATCAGGAGCAATATAAGGGAAACAGTACTGGGATGTAAGTCGACTTATGTAAAATATGGTTGCCATGACACTCATTGTATGTTTACTGACAATATATGATCACTTTTAATGTTGACCTTAAAGAAGTTTATAAAATCATGAGGGGCGTGGATAGGGTGAATAGTCGAGGTCTTTTACCCAGGGTAGGGGTGTCCAAAACTAGAGGGAATAGATTTAAGGTGAGAGGGAAAAGATTTAAAAGGAACCTAAGGGGCAACTTTTTCATGCAGAGGGTGGCGTGTGTGTGGAATGAGCTGCCAGAGGAGGTGGTGTAGGTAGATACAATTACAACACGTAAAAGGCAACTGGATGGTTATTTGAGATAACAAGGTGTAGAACTGGATGAACACAGCAGGCCAAGCAGCAACAGAGGAGCAGGAAAGCTGACGTTTTGGGTCTAGACCCTTCTTCAGAAATGGGGGAGGGGAAGGGGATTCTGAAATAAATGGGGAGAAAGGGGCATCATCCTCCAACACTTCCGCCAGCTGCAATCCAACCCCACTACCAAAGACATTTTTCCCTCCCCACTCTTATCTGCTTTCCGGAGGGACCACTCTCTCCATGACTCCCTTGTCCGCACCACACTCCCCACCAGCCCCACCACCCCCGGCACTTTTCCATTCAACCGCAGGAAGTGCTACACCTGCCCCTACACCTCCCCCCTCACCCCCATCCCAGGCCTCAAGAAGACCTGCCACATCAAACAGATGTTGACCTGCACATCCTCTAATGTGGTATACTATATCCGCTGTTCCCGTTGTGGCCTCCTCTACATCGGGGAAACCAGGCGGAGGCTTGGGGACCGCTTTGCGGAACACCTACGCTCGGTTCACAACAAACAACTGCACCTCCCAGTCACGAACCATTTCAACTGCCCCTCCCACTCCTTGGACGACATGTCCATCCTGGGCCTCCTGCAGTGCCACAACGATGCCACCCGAAGGTTGCAGGAACAGCATCTCATATTTCGCATGGGAACCCTGCAGCCCAATGGTATCAATGTGCACTTCACAAGCTTCAAAATCTCCCCTACCGCATCCCAAAACCAGCCCAGCTCGTACCTGCCTCCCTAACCTGTCCTCCCACCTATCCACTCCTCCCACCTCAAGCCCCACCCCCATCTCCTACCTATTAGCCTCATCCCACCTCCTTGACTTGTCCGTCCTCCCTGGACCGACCTATACCCTCCCTAACTCCCCACCTACACTCACCTTTACTGGCTCCAACCCCGCCTCCTTGACCTGTCTGTCTCCTCTCCATCTATCTTCTCCTTTATCCATCTTCTATCCGCCTCCCCCTTTCTACCTATTTATTTCAGAACCTCCTTCCCCTCCCCCATTTCTGAAGAAGGGTCTAGACCCGAAACGTCAGCTTTCCTGCTCCTCTGATGCTGCTTGGCCTGCTGTGTTCATCCAGATCTACACCTTGTCATCTCAGATTCGCCAGCATCAGCAGTTCCTACTATCTTTGGATGATTATATGAATAGGAAGGATTTTGAAGGATATGGGCCAAATGCTTGCAAAAGGGACTATATGAATGTAGAATATCTCCTTGGCATGGATGAGTTGGACTGTATCTGTTTCCATGCTGTGCATCACTATGACTCTATGATGTAAAAATAATTTAAATTTTTTATGAATAACGAAAATGCCTCTTAAAGATACATTTTCATTCTTCTTTGGAAGACGTATGGTGAAATTTAAATTGTTATGACCCCAACTGGTATTATTAGTGGACAAATCAGATCCCAAACTAAAATCTGACTTGATAGATCACATTTGTTTTTTTTTAGTTTTAATGAGGTGGTCTTTTACTGAAAACATAAAAACACAATGCAACGCATTCAGGTTAAACTATAAAACAGAATTTTGTTATGCAAAAGAAATATTAGACAAAATAGAATAAAGCAAATATTTTATATGTAGCACAAATCTAAAGATTCCAAAACACACAAAAAAATACAATTCCATTAATCCCAACAACACTCTTTTTTAGTACCCACATCAGAGTTTCTTCCTTCATTATCACATCCACAGGGCTTAATTTAACTATGGCTTCAATTTCCATCTAGAGAATCTGATAGCCATCATGTAACTTGAAATGTCACAGTACTTCAAGGCTAAGGGCTAAGTACTAGAAAGGGGAATTAGTGTAGAAATGTCAGTGCCTTGTTGACTAGTACAAACATAATGAACTGAATGGCCCACTACTGTGCTGTAAATGTCTGAGTCTGTGGCTTTAACATCATGAATTTAGCACTGGCAATAAGGGGCTAAGAAATGACCTCAGAATATCCTGAAATGATATACAGCCAATGATGTACTTATTTGGAAACATTGTCACTCTTGAAAAAGTGTTTTGGGTATTTCTGAGAATATAAAGTGCATCCTCGACTTGGATTTTCCTTGAATTGTTCCAGGTAAATTTTCAGAAATCCATAATCATAGACTTGCTCCTACCAAAACCTCTATCCTGTCAAGACTCAGTTGTCAACATCTCAGGCTGCACCAGGCTCTTCCCAATCATAGTATCTTGTTTAACATCCAAATTGTGTAATTTTTAATTCATTCATGGCTGCCACTAGCTGAGCAAAATCCTTAACCCATCCCTAGTTGCCCTTGAGAAGGTGGTGGTGAGCTGCCTTCTTGAATAGCTGCAGTTCACGTGCTGTAGGTTGACCTACAATGCTATTAAGGAGGGAATTCCAGGATTTTGACCCAGTGACAGTGAAGGAACAGTGAAATATTTCCAGGTCAGGATGGTGAGTGGCTTGGACGGGTTTACTTGCTGGTAATGGTGTTACCATGTATCTGCTGCCTTTGTCCTTCTAGATGGAAGTGGTCATGGGTTTGGAAGATGCTGTCTGAGGATCTTTGGTGAATTTCTGCAGTGTATTTTGCGGACATGGTGCCAATCAAGTGGGCTGCTTTGTCCTGGATGATGTCAATTTCTTGAGTGTTGTTGGAGCTGCACCCATCCAGGCAAGTGGGGAGCATTCGATCATACTCCTGACTTGTGCCTTGTAGATGATGGCCAGCCTTTGTCCATCACTTTATATCTTTATATCACTTTTAGATTCTAACCTTTATCCTTTATTATTTCAATGTCTGTTCCCTCAAGCTAATACCCTTTCAGTCCCCAGAATTTCTATTGCTCCAGTTACCTTGTTGATTCCCATTTAGTCATTTCCCCACGTTTAGCTGTCTGTGTGAGATATCATAGGTATCCACCAGAACTGCTACTTCTTGGATCTTTGATCCTTGACACTCATCTGAAAAGAATCACTGGAATACTATTTAAATTTATTTTCCTAAACATAATTTCCCTCACATTCTCAAAATATTTCTCTACCCTTTTCGATCAAAACCACTAAAACCACAGCATTTCTTTATCTCTTGCAAACAGTGATCATAATATGATCAAGTTCAATGTTGAATTTAAAAGCAAAAAGCATGAATCAGCTCAGTGATAGTAAGAACTGCTGATGCTGGAGTCAGAGACAACACAGTGTGGAGTTGGAAGAACACAGCAGGCCAGGCAGCATCAGAGGAGCAGGAAAGCTGACATTTTGGGTCAGGACCCTCCTTCAGAAATGGGGAGGAGGACGGGAGCCCAGAAATAAACAGAGAGAGGAGGGGTGGGGCTGGGGAAGGTAGGTGGGATGGTGGTAGATGAGTACAGGTAGGGAATGGTGTAGATTGGTCAGTGAGGTGGGAGGAGTGGATAGGTGGGAGAGAAGATGGACAGGTTGTGTCAGGTCAAGGAGGCGGGGATGAGAGGGAGGGTTGGTCATGGGATGAGGCCACGGTGGGGGAGAGGTTTTGAAACTGGTAAAATCCACGTTTAGGCTCACTCCCGACTTAACTGGCTTCATTCCCTAGGATTAGGTCTGACTCTGCCCCATCTCTAGTAGGACTTATCTACGTATTGGCACCAAAATGCTCTTTTAGTCACTTTAAAATTCCACCCCAATCAGGCATAGGGACTGAGTAAAATTAACCTAGGTAAAACTGAAACTAAAACAGAAGTTACTGAAAAAGCTCAGCAGGTCTGGCAGCATCTGTGAAGAGAAATCAGAGTTAACTTTTCGGCCTGGTGACCCTTCCTCCGAACTGAAGGTAGCTAGGAAAATGTCGGTTTATATGCAGAAGATAGGGTCGGGGGGGAGAGGGTAACCAAAGTAAAACAGTGGTTTTAGGAAATTAGTGGAATTAAAAAGTGGCAGATCCCCAGAACCTGGTGGTCTCTATGTGAAGGTATTAAAGGAAGTAGGGGATTGGAAAATTGCATATGTCCATTTGCTTTTTAAGAAAGGCAAAAAAGGAAACCCAGGCAATTACAGATGAGTTAGCCTAATATCTGTCATGGGGAAATTGTTGGAGTCTGTAATCAGGGAGGGGATAACTGAACACCTTGAAACTTTTCACCAAATCAGGGAGAACCAGTATGGATTCATGGCAGGTAGGTCATGCCTGACAAACCTCATGGAATTTTTGAAGAAGTGACTGAGGTGGTGGACAGGGAAACATCTATGGATGTTGTTTATATAGACTTCTAAAAGGCATTTGGTAAAGTCGCACAGAAGAGATTGTTAACTAAGGTAGAAGCCCATGAGATTGAGGGCGTATTACTGATGTGGCTGAGAAATTGGTTGAGTAGCAGGTGACAGAGCGATATTGAGAAGGTACTCATAATGGCAAGATTCACACAGTGGTGTCCCACAGGGATCTGTGTTAGGCGCTCTATTATTCACATTATTTATTAATGAGTTAGATAATGGCATAGAAAATGATATATCCAAATTTGCTGATGACATGAAGTTCGGCGGTACTGTTTACAGTGTAGCTAGTAGCATAGAATTACAAAGGGATATCGATAGACTAGATGAATAGGCAAAACTGTGGCAGAAGGACTTCAATGTAAGCTATTGTGAGGTTATCGATTTTAGACTAAAGGTACTTTCTAGATGGTACAAAGTTAAATATAGTGGCTGTCCAAAGATACTTGCAAGTTCGGGCGCATGGATCTTTAAAATGCCATGAACAGGTGCACAAAATAATCAAGACAACTAATGGAATACTGGCCTTTATATCTAGAAGATTGGAGCACAAGGATGCAGATGTTATGCTGCTGTTACACAAACCCTGGTTAGACCCCACTTGAAGTACTCCAAGCAGATCTTCGCACCACTCCTTAAGAAGGATATATTGGCTTTGGAGGGAGTACAATGTAAGTTTGCAAGAATGATACCTGGACTTCAGGAGGGTAAAGCTATGAGGAGAGATTACAAAAATTATGAGATAACAAGGTGTAGAGCTGGATGAACACAGCAGGCCAAGCAGCATCAGAGGAGCAGGAAGGCTGACGTTTCGCGCCTAGACCCTTCTTCAGAAATTGTGAATTCAGAAATTACAAAAAATATGTCTGTTTTCTCTAGAATTTATAAGGTTAAGGGGTGAAATCACCAAAGATATTAACAGGAAATGGCAGGGTAGGTAAAGATAAACTGTTTCCACTGGTTGGGGATTCTAGAACTAGGGGTGCAGTCTGGGAATTAGGGCCAGACTGTTCAGGAAAGATGTAAGGAAGCACTTCTACATGCTAAGAGTGGTAGAGCTTTGGAACTCTCTCCCGAAATGGCAATGGACATTAGGTCAGCTGCTAATTTTAAATCTGAGATAGATAAATTTATGTTAAGCAAATGTATTGAGGGATATGAGCCAAAGGCAGGTATATGGAGTTAGGCCACAGATCAGTCATGATCTCATTGAGTGGTGGAACAGGCTCAAGGGTCTGAATACCCTAGACCAGTTCCCATGTTCCTTTATCTATATTGGTAACTACGAAGGCTTTTTTTTTTGATAAATCACTAGATAAATAGTGTGATACAATCACAGGAGTGTCTGGTTATGTTGTACAGATTTGGTAGCACAATGGCTCAATGGTTAGCATTGCTGCCTCACAGCGCCAGGAACCCTGGTTTGATTCCAGCCTCGGGCGACTGTGTGGAGTTTGCACGTCTTTCTGTACCTGCATGTGTTTCCTCTGGGTGCTCTGGTTTCCTCCCACAGTCCAAAGATGTGCAGGTGGGGTGGATTAGCCATGATAAATTGCCCATAGTGTCCAGGGATGTGCAGGCTAGGTGGATTAGCCATGGGAAACACAGAGTTACAGGGACAGGGTAGGGGGGGGGTTGGGATACTCTTTGGAGGGTCAGCTTGGACAGGATGGGCCAAATGGCCTGCTTCCACATTGTAGGGATTCAATGATTCTATGATTTAACTCATCATGCCAAGTCTAATGGTAGTAGCTGTGCCTCAAACATTTGTTGGAACAGTGAAATGAAGGCAGCCTCAATTTCCATTCTTGGTTGCCACCCAGTGACCTCTGGTGGAAAGTGCTTGTATGTAAATTGCACAATAAACAGATTCCTATTGTGTATATTGCAACTGAATACACCACTACTTCTTCTGAAGCACTGAAAATATCCATCCAATTTCATACAACGTACTTACGCTAGGCTGCATTTATTGCCCAACCCTAATTGTCCCTTTAGGAGGTGGTGATAACCTGCCTTCTTGAACTTACAGTCCTTGCAGTGAGGTACACCCACAGTATTGGTAGGGGTTAGTTCCAAACTGGAAGCATTATTTCCATTACCAGCCTAGAAGAAGGAGAAAAATTATTCTCGGTATGGAGGGATTGTCTTACGAGCAAAGGCTAAACAGTTCAGGACTCTACTCACTGCAGTTTAGAAGAATAAGATGTGATATCATTGAAATATATAGAATTCTTAAAGAGCTTGACACAGTTAATACTGAGGACGTTTCGCCTTGTAGGAGAACCTAGGACCAGAAGGTATAGTCTCAGAGTAAGGGGACATCAGTTTAAGACTGAGCTAAAGAGGAATTTCTTCTCTCAGAAGGCTGAGTGTCTTTGGAACTCTAGCCACAGGGAGCTGTGAGGCAGAGTCGTTATGTATATTTAAGACTGAGATAGATTCTCGATCAATAGGGGAATTAAGAATTATGGGGAAAAGGCAGGAATGTCGGACCAGCCATGATCCTGTTAAATGGCGGAGTAGACTCGAGTCGAACAGCCTATTCTCCCATTCCTATTTTTTATGGTCTGATAAAAAAAGGTATTTGAAACAAGGAGAGACCTCAGTGCAGGGAAGACCGTTCAGCCCAGTGGAGCTTTTTCTTCAGTTCTAGACCTCATGACTTTTATTTGCTTGTCCCTAATCTGCTTGGGCTCCAGGTCTCCTGCATTCTTCAGCAACTACCACCTGAAGCTTCAAAACTGCCTGTCCTCTGACTGGTCTGCATCAGGACCTGCTGGTCTTCCTTCATTGGATAGCAGGTTCTCAGAGAGCAAATTAGTTAGCCGAGTGGGTTTCACTGTTAGCAAATGTGGTATTGAAACACACTTTGTATCCTGACATCAGAGTCCCAACATCTTTCAGAAAATTCATCCCAAAAAATTGAAGAACACCATTTTAGGAGATCACTGGGTCTCCAGTATTGTTGCTGGTGTTGAAACAGAGGTTGTAACATTTTGCAGAACTGGACTCCTGTGTGGTAAGGGAAAAGACCATAGCAGCAGGTGTAGGCCATTCAGCCCATAGAGTCTGCTCTGCCATTCAATGAAATCATGGCTGCTTTGATAGTCCTGATCTCCACTTGCCTGTCCTTTACCCATCCTCAACATCCCTCTTGGTGAAGAATTCCACAGATTCACTCCCCTCTGAAAGAAGAAATTCCTCCTTAGCTCTGCCTTAAATGTGCGACTCCCTATTCTGCGATTGTTCTGTCTGGCCCTTGACTCTTCCGTTTGATTAAGATAAGAAATAGAATTAGTACAGGTAAGAAGTCACTTGTGGCATTGTTCGTTTGGGCGCCTAAGGGTAACCACACTGCAGGATAGGGTAAACAGGGTGAAATAATAAGGATTTGTGTGAAAGACACAGTGATGATCATTGATCATGGCGATTTTAAACAATATATAGGTTGAGCAAATCAGATTGGCAAAGATATCCTTGAAGATGAAACCATAGCATACTTCTGACAATTTCTTATGCAGCAGGATGTTTTAGAGCCAAGCAGAAAGCAGCTTATTCTCAATCTGTTAACATATACACACACATACTCTTGCATTATCTTCTACAAGTCTTTGGGAAAGAAAAGACTTTGGGGGAGGTGATAGCCTAGTGGTATTATTACTGGACTGTTAATCCAGAGACCAGACAACATTCTGGGGACCCAGGTTCAAATCCTGCCATGGCAGATGGTGGAATTTGAATTCAATAAATATCTGGAATTAAGAATCTAATGATGACCATGAAACCATTGTCAATTGTTGGGGAAAAACCCATCTGGTTCACTAATGCCCTTTGGGGAAGGAAACTGCTATCTTTACCTGGTCTGGCCTACATGTGACTCCAGACCCACAGCAATGTGGTTGACTCTTAACTGCCCTCTGGGCAAAAATGCTGCCTAGCCAGCAACACCCTCATCCCATGAATGAATAAAGGAAAAAAAATCTGTCTGAATTCAAATATCTCCCTAACATTCTCAGTTTGTACTAGTGCTTTGTCTGTTTGTTCCATCCAACTCAAGTAAATCAGACTCTACTCATATGCTGAACAGCTCCTTGATAAAGTGAAGTACCTGGAGCATTTCCAAATATTTTGGCAGAATATTAGTATAATTCATTGGGTCAGAAAACTTTGCATTCAGGGTTCATTTTACTTTAAAACCATCCTTTGAAGCCATTCAGGATTGAAAATAGATAGGGAAAAATCAGGTTTGTATCTGATCCCTGCAGTTTCCCAATGGGAGAGCAAGACTAAAATTCCATTGTGGGCATACCTACATCCCAAGGATAGCAGCAGCTCAAGATGGCAGCTCATCACTGTCAACTCCAGGGAAATTAGGGAAGGGCAATAAATGCTGGCCTTGCTAGTGACACCAACATCCATGGATGAAAAAGATCCCCCTTTTTCTTTCAGAGCATGAAGTGGCATTCTATAAGAACCTGTGCTTGAGCACAGGTCCAGAGTAAAGATATCAGAAAATCAAAGTTCTACACAGTGACTTGCCATCTGCTGAAATTTTCACAGCTCAGTACCCCCAAGAAGAGAGTCATTACATTGCCCATCGTGGCAGTTTCCACAGAGGACAAGATGCAGAACCAAATACAATACTCGAGAAGAGGTGTTATCATGGTCCCAGACTTGTAATGAGTAGTCTGGAACCTTTTGCTTTGGCCATGCCTATGCTTCAACTTCTTCCAAATCACCTTTAACTGACACCCAATCACATCATATTCAATGTTCCTATATTGTGTATTTATGTATGTAACTGCACACTTATCTTTAAACTGGGCATTTCATAGAATCCCTGCAGTATGGAAGCAGGCCATTCAGCCCATCAAGTCCACACCAACCCTCCAAAAAGCATCCCAACTTATCCTATCCCTGGACAATTTAGCATGGCCAGTCCACCTAACCTACATATTTTTGGACTGTGGGAGGAAACCAGAGCACTTAGAGGAAAACTACACAGATGGGGGAGAATGTGCAAACTCCACATAGACAGTCACCTGAGGGTGTTTTCAAACCCAGATCCATGGTACTGTGAGGCATCAGCGCTAACCACTGAGCCACTGTGTCACCCAGGTCCGAGTCAATTGTAGACCGTGACATTCTGAAAAAGAATCATGCTGGACTTGAAGGATTTACTCTGTTTTTCTCTCCACACATGCTGCCAGACCTGCTGAGTTTCTCCAGCACTTTCTGTTTCTGTTTTAGATCTCTAGCATCTTTAGAATTTTCCTTTCATATTAGTACACCATGATTATACTCGTTCAATATAGCAGTAGAGAGACTGGTTTTAGTTTGTAACAGATGTAGTGTGTTTGCAGAATCTGCTGATTAAATGGATATTGAAAAATGCTGATTTTAACATGTTTGGGTTTACAAACTATGGAATTGGTTCAGGCACGATTACAATAAATAATTCCTATTAAAATTGTAAGATGATATGGAGATGTCAGTGTTGGACTGGGGTGGACAAAATCAGAAGTCACCATCAACAGATGGTGTAGTCTAACAGGTTTATTTAACAGGTGCTTCCCTTCACTTCACATGAGGAAGGATCAGCGCTCTGAAAGCTTGTGATTTCAAATAAACCTGTTGGACTAATACCTGGTATCATGTGACTTCTAAAATTGTAAGAAGAATAGATTGAACTTTTCTCCCTATTGGTAAATTTAGAGCACTGATATTCATGCTAGAATTATTACCATTTAAGGTCGTTAAAGGGAAAGCAAGACAAAGAAATGCAGAACAACATCAACAAGAACTTTCAAACTAAGCTGAGACAAAAGCTGAAAAAGTAGCAGTAGTGAAAAGGTAAGTCTTCTAGCTGAGGTACTTGGACACATTCACAGACATCTGTTCTCTCCAGGGTTTTCCTTCTGAGGTAGTTACAATATTTAAAAGATATTTGGATAAATACATGAATAAGAAAGATTTGGAGGGAAAATGGCCAAACATAGGCAGATAGGACCAGTTTAGTTTGGGAACATGGTCGGCTTGGACTAGTATACTGAATTAGTAAGATCATCAGATAGAGGAGCAGAGTAGGCCATTAGTCCATGGAGTATGCTCGGCCATTCAATGAGACCATGACTGATCTGATATCTTTTTACTGATTAAAAATCTGTCTGTCTCAGCCTTGAGTACACTTAATGACCTAACCTTGACAACCCTCTCTGATTAAGAATTCCACTCTGAGGAAAAAAAAGTCCTTCCAATTTCTATTTTTCGTGTAATCAGTTTCTGCGAAGGCATAACATTTCAGGGCCTGTTGGAAGTGAAGGAACCTGCAATAAATGCAAATATTTATAGCAGTTGGCACGGTTTCCGTAGCTGATTGTCCACAGGTTGAGATGACGGTATGGGAAAGTCAGGTGCGGGGGCTGGCCGCTGGGTTCCGGGAGGAGGAGAATTCAACACTTCTGTTGCTTCCAAAGTGCTGACACCGCTTGTGTTAAAACTTCCCCGGGAATAGCAGGTTCGATTTTAAGCGGCAGCTTCCCACCCGCAGAATGGAGATTTACCCATAAGGTAACTTTGCGCTTTCTTGCTTTTCCTCATTCTCTGTGCCTGGGAGCTGTTTAAATCGAGTGAATTAGTGATTTACAGTTCCCTTGGGTTTGTGGACAGTGCAGTGGAATCTTCCCACGGATCTTCAAAGTTCTGTGTGTTTTATTTGCCAGATTGATATCCTTACAGTCGTTAATAACCTGATGTTCAGGTTTTAATATTCACACCTTCCAGCTGAGAATCCCCAAGATGTGTCCGAGTCTGTGCGGAAACTTTTTGACCTTCGATCATTCCAAGCAACGGATTTACTGAAATTGTTGGTGTTATTCTCCAGGGCTACCTGTGGACTTGTGTCTTTCCGAAACTGTCTTTTTAATGAAGCCCTAATCTGAAAACTAATTAAACATTTCAGACCAAAGATCCAGAATAATATGTATTCGATCTCTTCTTTAGCGAGGCAACGGCAACAACAACTTACATTTATATTAACTCCTTAAAGGTAGTACCGTTAAATGTTCAAGGCGTTTCATTGGCGTGTTGTAAAGCAAAATGTGACATTGAAGCCATTTAAAGCACGGGACCCACGGGACTTGTCATTCAGATTTAGAGCTGGCTTGTCCACAGAAGACAGGGTTGTGGTGGAAGGGCTGGAAGTCCATGACTAGTGGTATTCTGCAGGGATCCATACTGGGATTTATAGAAATGATTTGGATGAAACTGTAGATGGGTGGGTTGGTACGTTTGCAGACGACACAACAATCAGTGGAGTTAGGATAGTGTAGACGTTTACAACAGGATATGGGGGATGCAATGGCATAGTGGTATTATCACTGGACTGTTAACCCCAGTGACCAAGATAACATTGTGTTTGAATGCCATTGTGCATGTTGGAATTTGAATTCAATAAATACCTGGAATTAAGAATCTAATGATAGCCATAAATCCATTGTCGATTGTCAGGAAAAACCCATCTGATTGACTAATGCCCTTTAGGGAAGGAAACTGCCATCCTTACTTGGTCTCGCCTATGTGTGACTCCAGACCCAACCAGCAATGTGGTTGACTCTCAACTGCCCTTCCCACCCCTCCACTGGGCAATTAGGGATGGGCAATAAATGCTGCAGATGGAATTTAATCTGGGTAAGTGGGAGGTGCTGCACTTTGGGAAATGAAATGTTAAGGAAAAGTTAATGGCAGGACCATAAACAGTATTTAGGGTCCTAGGGGACCTAGTCCATAGCTCCCTGAAAGTGGCCACAGAAATAGATTGGGTGGTATAGAAGAAATTTAGCATACTTGCCAAATTGGTCAGGGCATTTAGTACAAAGGTCAGAAAGTGATGTCGCAGCTTTATAATCATTTGCATAGCCACACTTAGAGTATCGCGTTCAACTCTGTTCGCCACATTACAGGAAGGATGTGGAGGCTTTGGAGAGGGTACAGAAGAGGTTTATCAGGATGGTGCCTGGATTACAGGGTATGGGCTATAAGAAGAGGCTAGAAAAACTCTGGGTTGTTTTCTCTGGAGTGGAAGAGGCTGAGGGGAGACCCTATAGAAGTTTATAAAATTAGAAGAGGCATAGATAGGGTTGACGGATCTTTTTCCCAGAGTTGAAATGTCTAATACTAGGGGTGCATGCAATTAAGGTAAGAAGGGGAAAGTTCAAAGGAGATGTGAGTGGCAAGTTTTTCATACAGAGAGTGGTTGATGCCTGGAATGCCCTGTAAGGGGCAGTGGTGGAGGCAGATACAAGAGGGGCATTTAAGGGGCTTTTAGATAAGCACGTGAATATGCAAGGAATAGAGGAATATGGACCATGAGCAGGCAGAAGGGATAATTTAATTTTTTATCATGTTCGGCACAACATTGTGGACTGAAGGGCCTGTTCATGTGCTGTACAGTTCTATGTTATGTGTTCTAAAGAGATATTACAGTAAGTGACCAAAATCTACATCAAAGAAGTGCACCTCTAAGGTGGAGAAAGGTAGAAATGTGAAAGTTTTGGGAGGAAGTTCCAAAGCTTTCATAACTAAAGGCATAGTCACCAAGACATCATCACTGGCTTTCTATGATGGAGCTGATACGGTTGGAACTCCTTCTCATGCTTAAGCAAGACAACAAGATTACAAATTTGTCCGATTACGCCTCAAGCAGTTTCCAGGGAGAAGCATGGCCTCATTAGAGCTGCCTGTTGTCAACATATAAGTGGTATCACATGACATGTTTTCAAATAATGTCACCAAGAGCATGGAAATGAAGAATAATAGGGGACCAAGAATAAAGCCTTGTGTGATTAACACCATTTTATCTACCAATTTTTGTCCTTGCACTGTGTGATTTTGTGATGTGAATTGTAATATTCAGGGTACAGACAATTCCAAGGGATTCAAAGTTTTGGCAAAGATCTGTAGCTCGGGTTGTGGGTAAGGTTGTTGACTTGCTCGCCGAGCTGGCTTGTTCTCGTTCAGATGTTTCGTCACCATGCTAGGTGACATCATCAGTGGAGCCTCTGATGAAGTGATGTTATTGTACTCCGCTTAGAATCCATAACGGACCAAACAGTATAAATTCCAAGCAGAGGAGAATAACATCGCTCCATCGGAGGCTTCACTGATGATGTCACCTAGCATGGTGATGAAACGTCTGAACGAGAACAAGCTAGCTCGGCGAGCAAGTCAACAACCCCAATTCCAAGGGATTCCTACAATTGATTGCTGTGTTGCTACATTCAATGCAGAAACACAGGCAGGTTCATTGGAAGATTATCAATAAATCAGACAGAACAGTTCAAGGAATACTGAACAGTCAGTTTAAATTTGTATGAAGGCAGTCAAAGGAGGAAGTGTGCTTTCTTTTGGCTGCTAATCAGTCAGGTACTTAAGAACAGAGTGAAGAAACGCCATCCAAAAAGATGATATTCAAATAGGCTTCAAGCCATTAGGACTCAGGAAGAGTCTGGGCATCCAGGAGGTTCAGGTAAGTGTTGATTGAAGTGAGGGCTCAGAAAAACCCCTGGGAGCTGTGGGGCTCGGAAGAAGTCATAAACCATTAACATTTCAGTGCAGCAGGGAGTGAAGCTGAAAGGAGACCAGGGGCAGCGCCTGCTTGATGAAGCTAATTATCTGTGCAAAGTTGAAATTGTGTCTATGATTAATGGTGGAATGCAGTTTCTAGAAAACAGGTGAACTCAGTCTCATTCAGGAGAGTGAATGACCAGGATGTGAACAGTTGTTAAAACAGTCCATGACAGTCCTGCTTCTGAGGGAGTCGATGCTAGATCTTCAGTTGTGAAGAATTGGAATCCCTTGTAAAATTTTAATACAATATGGGGGTGACCCATGGTGTCACTAATGACTGGCGGGTTGCTGGGAAATGCATGAACAAAGAAAAAAGAATAGCACAGACCCTTTGGCCCGCCAAAATTTTCTTCAAAATTTTCTTCAAAATTTTCTGAAGAAGGGTCCCAACCCGAAACATCAACTTTCCTGCTCCTCTGATGCTACCTGGCCTGCTGCATTCCTCCAGCTCCACACTGTGTTATCTCTGCATTCACACATGATGCTTTTCTAAACTAAAAACCTTCTGCCTCTATGCTGTTCATATCCCTCTATTCCCTACCTGTCCATGTATCTGACTTAAATGTTGCTGTCATATCTGCCTCTATCATATACTCTAGCAGCGCATTCCAGGCACTTGCCACCCTCTGTGTAAAAAAACTTGCCTGTCACATCTCCTTTTAAACTTTCTCCCTTTGACCTTAAAGCTATGTTTCCAAACTAATTGATATTTCTACTCTGGGAGAAAGACGCTGACTATCCATTCTATCCATGCTTCTCATAATTTTGTAAAGTTTTATCAGGTCGCCCCTCAGTCTCCAATATTCAAGTGAAAACAAACTATGTTTGTCCAAACTGTCCTTCTAGCTAAAACCGTCCAAACCATGTAACATCCTGGTAAACTATTTCTGTACCCTCTCCAAAGCCTTCACATCCTTCTCATAGCATGGCAACCAGAGGTGTACACCACATCCAAATGTAACCAAACTAAAGTTCTATACGGCTGCAACATGACTTGCCAATTTTAATACTGTCTGCTCTGACCGATGAAGACAAGCATGCCATGTGCCTTCTTGACCACCTTATCCACTAGTGTTCCCACTTTCAGGGAATTATGGATCTGTACACCTAGATCCCTCTGTATTTCTGAAGAAGGGTCCAGACCCGAAACGTCAGCTTTCCTGCTCCTCTGATGCTGCTTGGCCTGCTGTGTTCATCCAGCTCTACATCTTGTTATCTCAGATTCTCCAGCATCAGCAGTTCCCACTATCTCTGAACGATTTTGATTTGATTTATTTATTATGATGTGTACCTAAGTACAGTGAGCAGTTTTGTTTGCGAGCAGTACAGGCAGATCATAGTAAGCAAGGACATATAGATCATAGGCTGAAAAAAACCTGGACAGAGTAAGGCATGCAGGTTACACCAGACAGGACTTGAGCAAGGTAAGATCAACATTAACAAGATCAGCGTTATTTGAAGTTTAAAAAGTCCATTCATCAGTCTGATAACGGCAGGGTGGAAGCTGTTCTCGAACCTGTTAGTGCGTGATTTAATCTTCTGCCTGATGGAAAAGGTTTACCAGAGTGGCATGGGTCTTTGATTGATGTTGGCAGCCTTTCTGCAGTAACAAGACGTGTAAGTGGAGTATATGGATGGGAGGTTGGCTTCCATGATAGTCTGGGCTGTGCACACAACCCTCTTGTAGTTTCTCACAGTCCTGGGCAGAGCAGTTGCCATACCGGGCCATAATACACCCGGGCAGTATGTTTTCTATTGTGCTTCTGTAAAAGTTGGTGAGGGTCCTTATGAATATGTTGAACTTCCCAAGCTGCCTGAGGAGCAACAGACATTGTTGTGCCTTCTGGACTGTCACAACTACACGGGAAATCCCAGATAGGTTGCTGATTATTGTCACTCCTAGAGACTGGACGCTCTCAACCTCTCAAACTCCGCTCCATTGATGTAGATGGGGGCATGTTCTCCTCCTTTCTTTCTGAAGTCAATGATCAGCTCTTTGATTTTGCCGATATTGAAAGAGAGGTTGTTATCACTGCACACAGAACAAAGCCATCTATCTCCTTTCTGTATTCTGACTCATACATTGGCTATACACCAGTCCTCTGGGACCTCTCCTGTGACTAAAGCAGATGCAAAGATTTCATACAAGGCCCCAGCAATTTCCTCACCTCTCTCCCTCAGTATTCTGGTACAGATCCCGTCAGTGTAGATGTGGAGTTGGGGAGGGGATAGGTCGGTCCAGGGAGGATGGACAGGTCAAGGAGGCGGGATAAGGCTAGTAGGTAGGAGATGGGGGTGGGGCTTATGTGGACTTCACAAGCTTCAAAATCTCCCCTCCCCCTACCGCATCCCAAAACCAGCCCAGCTCGTGCCCGCCTCCCTAACCTGTCCTTCCTCCCACCCATCCCCTCCTCCCACCTCAAGCCCCACTCCCATCTCCTACCTACTAGCCTCATCCCGAACCCTTGACCTGTCCGTCCTCCCTAGACTGACCTATCCCCACCCTAACTCCCCACCTACATTCATCTTTACTGGCTCCACCCCCGCCTCTATGACCTGTCTGTCTCCTCTCCACCTATCTTCTCCTTTATCCATCTTCTATCCGCCTCCCCCTCTCTCTCCCTATTTATTTCAGAACCCCCTTCCCCTTCCCCCATTTCTGAAGAAGGGTCTAGGCCTGAAACGTCAGCTTTCCTGCTCCTCTGATGCTACTTGGCCTGCTGTGTTCATCCAGCTCTACACCGTTTTATTAAAGAAGGTGGGGTACAGAGTCTCAGTGGTGTTTTGAGATGAAGCTGAAAACTTAATTCCTGCATTAACTTCAGGGATCCTGAGAGACAGGGGGTGAGACAGATAAGAGAAGACAAATGCCAGCTTAAAACAAGTAGGGAAATACACAGTAATTTGTTTATGAAGGAGAGAAGAGATGAATTACAACTCACACAGAGGCTAGGGGGATTGCCAGATTGAGATAGAAGTAGAAAATGATAATGAGCTTGAACTGGAGATAAGGAAATATACCTTTGAGCTAGGATCACAAAGGTGTAGGGTACCAATATAAACTAAGAAGATTAGAAGAAAACTGTCTGTTGTGAAAAGATAAAGGGCATAGTTTATTGGACAATTGTGCTTCATGATCAACTGTTTCATTGTTCATTTTGCATTTGTATTAAACAGGCTTTTTCCTTTGCTGGGCATGGCCTAGTGTTATTATCACTAGACTATTAATCCAGAGACCCAGGTAATAATTGGGGATCTGTGTTTGAATCCCACCATGTCAAATGGTGGAATTTTGAATTCAATTTAAAAAATTGAAATTAAGAACCTAATGATGACTATTAAACCATTATCAATTATTGGAAAAACCCATCTGATTCACTACTGTCCTTTAGGAATTGTGGTGATTGGAATGAGGTCAGCCAGCTGAACCTCATAGAATATGATTTTCCTGATTGAGGCTGTTGATCTGGTCCAATCAGGGAGCCCTGGCTGACAGATATAAACAGGAGTGTCAGAGATTCTGGCACTCTGAGAGCTGGCTCTGAATGAAGCAATATTAGAGTCAAGGACTCTGCACCTTTAAATAAAGGATGACTTGATGACAGGATACTGGCTTCTGTGGAGTTTTTTCAGAAAGGAAACTGACCTCCTTACCCAGTCTGGCCTATGTATGATTTCAGACCCATAACAATTCCCTCTGGGCAGCTAGGGCTGTGCAATAAATGCTGGCCTAGTCGACAGTACCCACATCGCATGAATGAATAAAAAAAGGAAGAGACTTCACTCTGTACGTTGTTCTAATGAATGAAATTGCCCACTAAAATATTCCTTGAAGGTGTGCTAAACAGGTTGACAAGACAAAAATTATTTTAAAAACGGAAGGAATAATTGAACTAGAGAGTGGAGGGAAAGACAAACAAATGGGAAGGAGGAACATAGTGGCAGGTAATATTCATCCTCGCTCAGCCAAATGCACTGAGGTCATTGCAGTACCAAAATCACTAGTTTAGCTATGGCCAGTTAACTCAGAACAGGACAGTGATTACACTTGAGGCTTTTCTAGTCTATTTGACTCACTCACTTTACAAACTCCCTCGTCAAATAAGCTGCACACCTCTTTGAGCATGCTTAGTGTGGTGGCACAGTGTTTTAATTAGTGAGTTATTAAATATTAACTTACAATGTTAAATGATTAATTTAGTGAAGTCTGTACATTTCCATTAGTTGCTTAGCTTGATGTCACAATGCTACTTCCAAAATAAGCACCTGAATAATTTATATATAGTGTAGATGTACAATCCTTTTCCATCAGAGAATGGAGAGAATGTGGAATGTGCAACCACTGGGAGTGTTTGGAATGAATAGTATAAATGCATTTAAGCAAAGTTAGACAACCATATGAGGGAGAATGGAATAGAGGAGGATGATGATGCTGATGATGATAAATTTAGATGAGAAAAGATGGGAGTAAGTTCGAGTGGAGCCTAAATGTAGCAGGATCTTGTTGGAGCTGTGTATTCTGTGGCTAGTGTATATTTAATTATTTTCACTGCATTGACCCTTGAACTAGTTTATATCACATATGCCTTTTTCACTTGGTTATATTTTTGGTAAATTGAAGGTCATTTTCTTGAATGTACAGAAGTGTAGCTTACCAATAATTTCCACTAGTTATGGAATGCAGGTACAAAATACTGTAGCTGCTGTTAGAATACAGACACTTGCAAGCCAATTACGTTCTGATCTCCTTGACCATAAGAAATAGTTGATAGAGGGTAGGTTAAAGGATGAAATCAAAGATTTACTGGTTTGATTCTTCCTTTTTTTTTGGCGAAGTGAATGTTGGTCGAGATTTCTATATAGGGTTTTCTTCCTTGTCTTACCAAACTCATTTCATGAATGACCGACCCCAGCCCTTTGGCATCCCTCAGGTACGGTTTCTGTTCGATCTCACCGCGCGCTGTTCCCAGTACATGGAACACGCCGCTCAGTGGATATCCGCTGAAAGATCGACACCCCTTGCTGCCATGTTATCTTTGAAAGGTTGCTGCGCGCTTGGACAAGCATTAGCAATCCAGTGTTGCCCTTTACTGATAGTGTAATAGCACAATAGCCATGAAGGCATACTGCTCACAGCCCATAACCAGCATGTCTGTCACTCTCTATCTCTCACAAAACCCCATATTCTTACCGTAGCCACTGTTTAACCACTGACCCGTCCAAAGCTACCTCCCGTCTAAACACCCTCTAAGTCATCACAACCCTGTCCCCATGCCCACTGTGGATCTGTCATTGTCCAGTCAGGGAATATCACATGCAGGCAAGAATTTGGACAACTCCAAGGATGAGCTTTTATTTACAGACACCAAAGTGAATGCAACAAAATAGTAGAGGCTGCAGGTCACTCCCACAATGTAAAGCATGCTTCTGCATCATGACTAAAGAATATTTTACAGCCCGCGATTGTCTGCTGCACCCAGTTCTCATCTATTGAAACTGGGTGTCAGTCAGGTTCTGCCTGGTTTATACTGCACCACACAGCTGGACTCTGTCATGAACAAGGAGAGTTTCCTCTTCTTCAATGTCCTCATCCTCCTCCTCCTCAGAAATTGTCCCTGATCTCCCAGTTCTTCAGCATCCCGCATATCACTTCATTTCCTGCTCCTGTTGTGCAGAGCCCAGTGCATCAGCATGATGCACCACAGTGTTCAGATTCTACCAGATGAACACCCAGTCCAGTCCAAGCCAAGGAACCAGACCTTCAGCAGTCCCATCGTCTGCTCCATCATTGCCCTGGGTGCAGTGCGGGCAACATTGTACCTGTGCCCCATATCAAACAGGGGCGTGTGCAATGGTATCATGAGCCCTGGTCACAGTGGGTAGCCCTTGTCGCCTGGTAACCACTTTGTAGGGCACTTTGACACTCACAAAAACCAGGTATGTGAGAATGCTCCAGGATGCAGGGGTCATGGCAGCTGCCAGGGTAACGGGCACACATCTCCAGGAAGTGGTTACAGGGATCACAGATCACCTGGGCATTAATGGAGTAGAACCTCTTCCTGTTGATACATTCCACAGGTTTGTGATAGGGCCCAGCAGGCCACCTGTGGACAGTCAATGGGCCCCAGTACCTGGGGGAAGCCAGTTCTGTTCCTGAATCCTTATTGCCCAGCTTGCAGCACTAACTACATCACAGGGGAGTGAAATGACCCGGTGTGACCTTGCATAGGTGTCTTAATGAGTTTGTGGGAGCATGGCTGAGAGATCCCACACAGATCACCTGTCTGTCCCCAGAGAGAGCCAGTCACATAGTAGCCACCGGGAGAGGATAGCCTCCCACTCGTGAACAAGGAACAAAGAACAAAGAAAATTACAGCACAGGAACAGGCCCTTCGGCCCACGAAGCCTGCGCTGATCCAGATCCTCTATCTAAACCTGTCGCCTATTTTCCAAGGATCTGTATCCCTCTGCTCCCTGCCCATTCATGTATCTGTCCAGATGCATCTTAAATGACGCTATCGTGCCCGCCTCTACTGGCAACGCATTCCAGGCACCCACCACCCTCTGTGTAAAGAACTTTCCACGCATATCTCCCTTAAACTTTTCCCCTCTCACCTTGAAATCGTGACCCCTAGCAATTGAGTCCCCCACTCTGGGAAAAAGCTTCCTGCTATCCACCCTGTCTATACCTCTCATGATTTTGTAGACCTCAATCAGGTCCCCCCTCAACCTCCGCCTTTCTAATGTAAATAATCCTAATCTACTCAACCTCTCTTCATAGCTAGCACCCTCCATACCAGGCAACATCCTGGTGAACCTCCTCTGCACCCTCTCCAAAGCATCCACATCCTTTTGGTAATGTGGCGACCAGAACTGTATGCAGTATTCCAAATGTGGTCGAACCAAAATCCTATACAACTGTAACATGACCTGTAACATAACATGACCTGCCAACTCTCAGGTGAAGCCCTCCGGTATCCTGCTCATTTCCACCACCATGTCCTGGGATTTACAGAGTCTGTGCCGGCACTGTGCCTTACTCATCCCCAGGAAATGGAGTCGAGGCTGGAAACTCTGGGCCTCCTGTGGACTCCACACCTTCTGAAGGATCCTGTGACTGTGACCTCTCCTGAGCTGGGTGGTCTTCGTTACTACCTGGAGCTGGCTGCTACTCCTGGGCTCTCTGTCAGCCCTGCTCATCCTGTAGCCATAGCAAACACCATTGGTAGGCCCAGGACATATGTTGGAAATGTTAATCTCTTAAATCTCTGAACAGTAATTGTTGGTATACCCTGCAGGTGAGGGCTGAACACACCTCTCCACACAATGAGATGTGCTGCTCCTCGATGATAAGGGGCATGTCTGCATCTTCATTCAACTTCAGGATCAGAGTTTGGTGAAGGTGCTGTGCTGTGATTAGCCTGCTCATTATGTCAAAAAGGGAGTCCCTGCTGTGTCTGAACTCCCTCCCATCTCAGAACCACATCAATCATTCAACTTCTCACTGCATTCAGTACAGACCACCATCAAGTTTTTTATTTCAAAAATATACTTTATTCATAAAAGTATCTTTGTACACACACGTACAGGAGTCACTGAAGCAGTTTGGTTCTGTACAGTAGCTTATGAAGAAACAAACAAGTATTGAAGTTTGACTCTGTCTCGGAAACAAACCAGAGGCATTTCTTACTGAAAACAACAAATGCTGGAGATCACAGTGGGTCAGGCAGCGTCCATGGAGAGGGGGAGAGCTAATGTTTCAAGTCATGATGGCCCTTCATCAGAGCAGAAGTGAAATGTGGAGGGGGCAGCGTTTATGCAATTGTTGGTGGCGGGGGCGGGGAGGTTGGGTGGTGTGCAGAGTGCAGGGTGAGAAAAGATGTTGATAATTCACTTCAGCTCTGATGAAGAGTCATCTGGACTGGAAATGTTAGCTTGCTTTCTCTCCACAGATGCTGCCTGAGCCGGTGTGATCTCCAGCGTTTTGTTTTCAATACAGATTCCAGCATCTGCAGTAATTTGCTCCAGCATTTCTTACTTTTGCACGACTATATTTACATATATTTGAGGCACTGGGAAGGTCCAGGACCATCATTAAAATTATGTGTGATGATATATGCCTCTCACAGCACCTTTGCAAGTTGCTCAAATAATGACATATCTTTGGTCACATGAACCTCTTTTTAAATCATTGCTACTAACTTCACCATCATCGAGTTGCTAGTATTCACTTTGCAAGCACAAATGGCACACCCAAGCAGGGGGCTCAGATCTGTGTTCACCAGACCTCTGACCAACTTCAATAAGTAGCCCCTAAACATGATGAACTAGACCCCTGACTGCTGTTGCTGACCTTACAGGACAGACCGCTGCCCACTTCTCAGGTTGCAGTTGGACAGATATCCTGACACTGAGTGTCTGAAGTGGACGACTGATTGTAGCCAAGCCACTGGACTCTGTATGGTCTGTGTCTGTGAATGATAATACCAGACCACCTGATAGACAGTGATTCCCACCTGACTGACTGAGGTTTAGCCCACTCTAATTTCTGACACAGTGATTTGTTTGAAAAAACATACAGTATATATGCCACACAGCCAGCTTGCACATATTTTTGATGTTAGATTGATGCCTCAGTGTGGAATTCACCAAGATGTAGAGCTCTATGTGACCCCAACCCTCACCTTTAGTCTGTAGTTTAAAAGAGATGTGCGAGGCAAGTTTTTCACACAAAGGGTGGTGAGTGTCTGGAGTGCGCTGCCAGAGGAGGTGATGGAAGGGTGGTGAGTGTCTGGAGTGTGCTGCCAGAGGAGGGGGTGGAAGCAGACACAATGGTAGCATTCAAGAAGCACCTGGATAAATGCATGAATAGGAAGGGAATAGATAGATATGGATTGGCACAGACAGGTGTTTCTGTGGCTACGTCCGAGACACCAGGACGGTGTGTTGCCTCCCTGGTGCCAGGTCAAGGATGTCTCTGAGCGGTTGCATGAAATTCCTAAGGGGGAGGGTGAGCAGCCAGAGGTCATGGTGCACATTGGTACCAACAACATTAGGTAGAAAGAGGAATGAGGTCCTGTAGAGTGAGTACAGGGAGTTAGGAAAGAGGCTGAGAAGCAGGACCTTGAGGGTGGTAATGTCTGCATTACTTACCAGTGCCACGTCCCAGTCAGGCAAGGAATAGAAAGATAGGACAGATGAATGTGTGGCTAAGGAGCTGATGCAGGGGGCAGAGTTTCAGGTTCTTGGATCATTGGGACCTCCTGTGGGATCAGGCTGACCTGTACAAGAGAGACAGGTTGCACCTAAACCAGAGGGGAACCAATATCCTTGCAGGGAGGTTCACTAGTGCTGCTTGGGAGGATTTAAACTAGAGTAGCAGGGGCCTGGAAACCAGTGCAGCAGGTCCACAAGTGGAGGGATTGAGGGGAAAGTATGTGTTAGGGCCAGTAAATCAGAAAGGAAGGACCGGCAGAGACACGTAAATAAACACAATGAGGCTGATGGTCTGAAGTGTGTTTATTTCAACACAAGAAGTCTTATAGGAAAGGTGTTCTGAGGAAGGGTCACCAGACCCGAAATGTTAACTCTGTTTTCTCCTCCACAGATGCTGCCAGACCTGCTGAGCTTTTCCAACAGGTTTGTTTTTGTTATAGGAAAGGCAGATGGGCTTAGAGCCTGCAACAGTTGATGGGACTATGATGTTGTGGCAATTACAGAGACGTGGTTGAGAGAGGGACAGGACTGCCTGCTCAATGTGCCGGGGTTCCGTTGTTTTAGATAAGATAAAGAGAAACGTAAAAGAGGTGGAGGAGTTGCATTACTAATCAGGGGGAGAATGTTACACCTGTTGTGGTCAGTGGGCTCGCCGAGCTGGTTTGTTGTTCCGTAGACGTTTCATTACCGTGCTGGGTAACATCCTCAGTGCAGCCTCCGATGTTACATCTGCACGCAGAGAGGACATACTGGAGGGCTCATCCACTGAGGCAATATGGGTAGAAATCAAAAATAAGATGGGTGCAATCACTCTGATAGGCCTGCCCAACAGCCACCGAGACACTGAGGAAGAAATATGTGGTCAGATTATGGAAAGGTGCAATAAAACAGGGTTGTCATAGTGGGTGACTTTAACTTCCCTGGTATTGACTGGGACTCCCTGAGAGCAAGAGGTTTAAATGGGGCAGAATTTGTTAAGTGCATCCAAGAGGGTTTCTTGAAACAGTGTGTGGATAATCCAACTGGAGGAGGGGCCATACTAAACCTTATATTGGCTAATGAGCCTGGCCAGGTGACTGACCTTTCAGTGGGCGAGTATTTTAGTAACAGTAATCACAACTCCTTAAGTTTTAAGATAGCTATGAATAAGGATAAGTCAGGACCTTGTGGAAAGGTACTAGATTGGGGAAGAGCAAGTTATGTCAGTATTAGGCAGGAGCTAGGGAGTGTTAATTGGGAAGAGTTGTTATCAGGCAAGTCCACATTTGACATGTGGGAACTGTTTAAAGACCTGCTGGGGAGAGTTCAAAACCGACATGTTCTGGTAAGGAGGAAGGACAAGGATGGCAAGGTAAGGAACCCTTGGATAATGAGGGAAGTTGTGAGTTTAGTCAAAAGAGAAAAAGAAGCATGTATAAGGTTTAGGAAGCTAAAATCGGACAGGGCTGTGAGGAATATAAGGAAAGCAGGAAAGTACTCAAGCAGGGAATTAGGAGAACAAGAAGGGACCATGGAATGACCTTGGCGATAGGGTTAAAGAGAATCCTGAGGCATTCTATATATACATTCAAAACAAGAGGATAACTAGGGAGAAGGTAGGACCACTCAAAGATACAGGAGGGAACTTATGCTTGGAGGCAGAGAATGGAGTAAGATCCTAAATGTATAATTTGTATTGGTATTCACCCAGGAGAAGGATATGGAGGATAGTGAGATTTCTGTGGAGCATGCTCATATACTAGAGCATTTTCAGATCAAGAACGAAGTGGTGTTGGATCTCTTGAAGAGTATTAAGGTGGATAAGCCCCCAGGGCCTGATAGTATCTACCCCAGGTTACTGAGAGAGGCAAGAGAGGAGATTGCTGGGGCCTTGACCAAGATCTTTGTATCCTCATTAGCCACTGAGAGGTCCCAGAGGACTGGTGAGTAGCTAATGTTGTTCCTCTGTTTAAGAAGGGAAATAGGGATAATCCAGGAAACTACAGACCAGTGGGAAGCTATTGGAGAGAATTCTTAGGGATAGGATTTATGCACATTTGGAAAAGAAAGATCTAATTAGGGACAGACAGCATGGCTTTGTGCAGGCAGGTCAGGTCATACTAACTTGATTTAATTTTTCAAGGAGGTGACGAAGGTGATTGATGAGGGGAGAGCAGTAGATGTTGTTTACATGGATTTTAGTAAGGCTTTCAATAGGGTCCCTCATGGTAGGCATGAGCAGACAAATTACATCTCATTTCTTTGTCAATGTTTACCCTTCAATCAATATCACAAGTTATTACCAGATTGTGCTTGTGGTAGTGTGTAGACTACAGTTTAACTGCTATGTTTCTTACAATATAAAACTGAGTAACCTTCAAAACTTCAATGATTATAAAGTGTTGTCAAATGTCCAATAGCCATGAGCAGCATTGATTTACTGGTACTAGTTTACTTCCCTTTATTTTGTAAATGGGCAGGACAAATGACACTAAAAGAGAATACGTGAATGTTAAAACTCTGGGAAACTCCAAGGATCAGAGGAAGCTTTGTGTGCCTGTCCACTTATCCCTTAAAGTATCAGGACAGATAGATAAAGTGGTTAAAAAAGCATCTGGGATACGTATTAGCCGAGATATAGAATTTAACAGCAGGGAAATTATGCTGGAACTGTAGTTAGGCCAGAGCTAGAATATTGTGTGGAATCCACTTTATGGGAGAGATGTGATTGCATGGAATACATGGAGAGGAGATTTACCAGGATGTTGTCTGGTAAAGTTTTGGTTCTGAAGAGAGATTAGTTAGACTGGGGTTCTTTTCCTTGGATCAGCGAAGACCAAGGAGGTACACGTGAGTGAGATGTACAAAATTATGAAGGGTGTAGATAGGACAGACAGGACTTTTCCTCTTGGTAGAAGGATCAGTGACCAGGGGACACAGATCTAAGGCTGGGGCAGCAAATTTAGACATAATATCATAAGAAATAGGAACGGGAGTAGGCCATTTGGCCCTTCGAGTCTGGTCCACTATTCAATAGGATCTGTAAACCTTGATTCGCTAACTGATAGAGAATATATCTGTCTCAGCCTTAAATATACACAAAGACCCTGCCCTCATAGCTTTGTACGGCAATCATTTCCAAAGACTCTCAATCCTTTGAGGGAAAAAAAATTCCTCCTCATCAGAGCCTTAAATTGATGCCCCTTTATTCTAAGAATATGCCCCTAGTCCTAGACTCTCCCAAGAGGGAAAACATTCTCTCAGCATCTACCCTGTCAAGCCCCTTAAGGATCCTCATTCTAAACTCCAGTGAGTCCCAACCTGTTTAGCCTTGCTCATTCGCAATCCCTGCAACCCGTGGATCACTCTAGTGAACCTTCTCTGAACTTCCTCAAATTAAGTAACATATTTCCTTAAATAAGGGGAACCAAAACTGCTCTCAGTATTCTAGCTGTGGTCTCACCAGCAACTTGTACTGTTGCTGTATATCTTCCCTACTGTTATACTCCAACCCCCTTGAAATAAGGGCCAACATTCCATTAGCCTTCCTGATTACCTGCTGCACCTATGTGGTGACTTGCTGTGTTTCACGTACAAGTTCCTTCAATCTCTTCGTGTTGCAGCTTTCTGCAGTTTATCTCCATTTAAATAATATTCTGTTATTTTACTTTCCCTTCCAAAATGAACACTTTCACATTTTCTCATATTATAGACCACTTGTCAGCTTCTTGGCCATTTATTTAACCTATCAATATCTCTCCACAAACTGTATTCCTCTTGCAATTGCCTTTCCACCTATTTTTGTATCATCTGCAAATTTACCTGCAGTACATTCACTTCCTTCCTCCAAGTCATTAATATATGTTGTAAACAGTTGTAGCCCCAGTGCTGATCTATGTGGAACCCATTGGTCATGGATTGCCAACCTGAAAAAGAACCACATATCCCCACTTGCTGTTTCATGCCCATTAGCCAAATCTCCATCCACGCTAATATCCTACCTCCAACACCATGGGGTCTTATCTTATGACTTAACCTTTTGTGAGGTACCTTGTGGAATGCCTTCTGGAAGATTAAGTACAACACATCTATTGGTTCCCCTCTATCCACTATGGTTGAGACGTCCTCGCACACTCTAATAATTAACTTCAGGAGAGTGAGGAGGCAGAGGTGAGTGTAGTGGCCAACACTAACAAGAAAGTGCTGGGAAGCTGAAGGGTCTAAAGGTGGATAAATCACCCAGATCTTGATCAAAAAGGTCAATGGACTGAAAATAGCAGATGGAGTTCAATCCAGGTAAATGCGAGGTATTGCATTTTGGTACAACAAACAAGGGAAGGGCTTACATATCTAATGGTAGGACCTTGGGTAGTGTTGTAGAACAGAGGGACCCAAGGGTGCAGGTACATAATTCTTTGAAGTTTGAGTCACATATAGACAGGGTGGTTAAAATGCATTTGGCATCATTGCTTTCATTGTTCAATCCTTTGAGTGTAGGAGTTGGGAAGTCATGTTGAGGTTGTACATGACATTGGTGAGGCCTCTTCTGGAATATTGTGTCCAGTTCTGGACTCCCAGTTACAGGAAGGATATTATCAAGCTGGGGAGGGTTCAGAAGAGATTTACCAGGATTTTGCCATGTATGGAAGATGTGAGTTATAAAGAAAGGCTGAATAGGCTGGGACTTTGACTAGAGCGTAAGAGGTTGTGAAGGTAACCTGATAAAAATTTATATAATAAAGAGGGATATAGATAGAGTTAATGGTAGTTGTCTTTTCTCGAGGATAGGGGATTTGAAGACAAGGGGGCACATTTTTAAGGTGAGAGGAGAGATATTTAATAAAGACATTAGAGGCAAATTTTTTATACATAGTGTGGTTCACGTGTGGAATGAACTTTCCGAGGAAGTGGTGGATGTGGATACAATTACAACATTTAAAAGAATTTGGATAGGTACATGAATAGGAACGGTTTGGAGGGATATGGGCCAGGAGCAGGCAGGTGGGAGTAGTTGAGTTTAGGATTATGTTCGGCATGGATTGGTTGCACCGAAGGGTCTGTTTCCATGCTGAATGACTGTATGACACTATAACTACACCCCAGAATTCTGAAGGACATAGCTGAGGGGATTGTAGAGGCATTGGTAGTGATCTTTCAGGGAATCATTGGAGTCAAATATAAAAACAGTGAATTTCATCCTTCATCATGGAAACCTATCCTACAAGATGTGGACCTGAGAAAAGGCTTGTGACAAGTAGCTTGGGATGAATTCAGGGACACAACAATCAGCATCAGGGCCTCCCTCTCGAGAATTGAAAGATGTTCTCTCAATGGCTGTCCCTGACCTCCACTGTACCTGTATGTGTCAAAAGCAGATCTAGTTCAGAATGAATTTGATTGCGATGTGGTCTGTGGCCAAAAAGCCTTCAATGTGCATGGTTCTGGATGCATGGTCACTATTAATGTGTATGTGTGAAACGGGATGGTAGTTGGTGCTTATGGAATAATAAACCAGTTAGTTAAATCACAGTACCTGTATGAGAAGCAGAAACAGAAGTTGCTGGAAAAACTCAGCAGTTCTTGCAACATCTGTGAAGAAAATATCAGAGTTAATGTTTCGGGTCCAGTGACCCTGTATCTGTATGAGTGCCTTCTTGGAATGAACTTTAGAGGATTTTATTAATTGATGCATTGTAAGGTGTGAATTAACAGCATTCAGTGTCTTCTCTCTGTATTTCTAAGTAGATGATGAAAGGACAAAATACTCCTTGGTTATTGTGGGGGAAAAAAGTGCTTAACGACTTCCCATCTCTATTTTGTGATTTATTCCCATGATCTGTAATGCTGGACTTTTTATTTCTTTATTTTTCTATTTCTTTTTAAACTGAACTTGTGCTGAAGAATGTGTACCTAGCTACCTTGTACTATGATGGTGCTGTAAGTGGAAACTTGTAAACTTGTCACTGTAATCACTCAAGGACATGTGACAACAAAGCTCATTCAAAATTTGTGATTATGATCCAGAAAGCCGCTTCCAAGTGTTCAATACTGTTGAGATTGAGAAAATAGTGTGTTTTGTTCCAGCTATTCTATGTATGTTTTTAATATTTAGTACGACAGAACAGTACAGCACAGAAAAAAGCCCTTTGACCTTCCATGTGCCGACCATGATGCTATTCTAAACTAATCTTATCTGCCTACACATGGTGCGTATCCCATATCCCCTGCCTGTTCATGTTTTTCTAAATGCTTCTTAAACATTGCTATCATATCTGTTTCTATCACCTCCCATCATATTCCAGTCATCTACCATCCTCTGTGTATTTAAGAAAACACTTGCCTTGCAGATCTCCTTTAAACTTGCCCTCCCACCTTACTTTAAACTTTTGCCCTTTTACATTTCCACCCTGGGAAAATGACTCCAACTATACAAACTATCCATTCTTCTCATAAAATTATATACTTTTATTAGGTCACCCCTCAGCTTCCGATGCACTCGTGAAAACATTCCAGGTTTGTCCAACCACTCCTTATAATTAAAACACTCTGATCCAGGTTACGTCCTGATAAACCTCTTTTGCGCTCTTTCCAAATCTTCCATATCCTTCCAATAGTGTGGCAACTAGAACTGTGCACAATACACTAAACGTGGCCTCACTAAAGTCTTATGCAGCTGCAACATGACTTACCAACAGTTATACTCCATGCCCTGACCAATGAAGGGAAGTATGCTGTATGCCTTCTTTATCACCTTATCCACTTATACTAGCACTCTCAGGGATCTATGGACTTGCACCCAAAGATCCCTCTGTATCAATGTTGCTAAAGGTCCTGCCATTTACTGTGTACTTTCCTGTTGCATTTGACCTCCTAAAATGCATCACCTCACACTTGTCCAAATGAAACTTCATCCATCGCTTCTCTGCCCAACTTTCCAACTGATCTATATCCTGCTGTATCCTTTGACAACCTTCCTCACTATCCACATCTCCACCGACTTTTGTGCAAACTTGCTAATCAGACCACCTACCCTTTCATCCAAATCATTTATTTATATATATATCCCAGCACTGATCCTTCTCGAATACCATGAGTCACGGACCTCCAGTCAGAAAATCACCCCTCCACGACAACCCTCTGTCTTCTATGACCAGACCAAACCAATTTTGCATCCAACTTATCAATTCACTGTGGATCCCATGTGACTTAATCTTCTGGACCAACTGATCATGAGGGACCCTGTCAAATTTGTAACATGCTGTAAAGTGACCATCAAAAGTCAGGATGTATTTCATGTGTAAAAACGTTAAACGGTATATTTAAGTGCAGAAAACCTGAGCAATGTTCTTATCAAAGTATAGCAGGAGCCTTAGTTTGTCTGTAGTTCTCTTTGTTTCTTGGTTGCTCAGGTCATACTTCAGTGTGCACAGTGAACTGTGTCATGTTGTACTTGATACTGTGCCCAGAGTTATGCAATATGTGCCAAAGGCTTCTACTGATATTCTGATTAAAGGGCATTTAACTAAAATCATTAGCATTAACATAATTCTATTTTAGTTTCCTCTTGGAAACAAACAAATTGAAATCTTTAGGGTCAATTCAAATCCTGAAACATCAGCAGTAATTGGGTTGGCAGCCGATTAAATTGGACATTGGTTAATGGTTTGAGGTTGGCACGGTATCAGTAACAGTGATGATTGTTTGTTTGTTTAAACATGAGACTTAATTCGTTGCAACTTACAAGAGGTGTTAGAGACAACAATTGAGAGATACCACATTTCATGTTCTTTGAATAGTAATAGATGTGGCCTATTCCTTGTACCTACTACCATTGTAGGTGTCTACACCTGACTGGTGTTCTTGCTGCGGCTCTTCTATACTCAGTGATTTAAACCTTTGAGGTTATTTCCCAATGGCTGGAACTACAGAGAAATCCAGAAAATCGCAGTGACAGCAAGTTCTGTGGTGCGTGACTTACCACTTGGCACAAGATTTGTCTGTACTTAAAGATGATGGAGGTGGCAGGGTAGGAGGTGTTTGGGTTCCCACTCCATCTACTCCCTCTCACATGACCAACCTCATTCTTCTTTCTTTTCTTTTAGTTTTTTTCATTTAACTTTAGAATCAAATTCATTTCTTCCTTCATTCTGTGGCTGTGGTGGTGGAGAGAGGTTGCGGGGAGCTGTTGAACAGCAGATCTGATCCATTCCTTGTGGCCATTGGCAGCCATGGCTTGAACAACTATCCCCGTGTTGATGCATTGGGCTCTGATCTTTTCCTTTGATGTTTCGGCAACGTCTGCAATGGCAGCAGAGTGAATGATCTCTCAGCCCTCGGGTGTTAATTTGGATGGTCAATCAGCTCTCAGAAGCTGTGATGGGCCCCAGTCCTCGATAGTTGGGACAGTCCCCTGGCTATGGCAGTGGCTGGAGGTACTGGCCATGATGAGGTGGCTTTGGCAGAGGCAATGTTCTTGCTCTGGTCAGCGGTGATGGGGGCTGCTTCATCGTGTTTCCTACTTGATGTTGCGTCCTCAGGGATTGGTTTGGTGGCTGCAGACTGTGGCAGCATCCTGTAGCCACTTAGGAAATCAAGAAACTGGGTATAGAACAAAAATATCATTTGTCCTAACTTTGAATGATTTCTCTTTATTTTATGTAATTAAAATGGTGTTGGCATATGACAACTTGTGCACATTTTACAGTATTTTCATAAATACATGTAACAGCAAATTATTATTACTATTATTCCTGTCACTGTTACTCATTTTCTGTTTCCATAGTTGATGCAACTCAGGACCTTGAGCACAAAAGTTCTAACTATCAATAAATCCTTGATTTTGTAAAGTTTCTGTGCTTCTAACAGACGGGAATTTAATTCCGAGTAATGAACTAATTGACAAGCAACTGTAATGTTTTTAAACTGCAATCCAGAAAAACTTAATGCTGAAAAATAGTAAAAAGGAATTACATTTGATTATACTTTGACAAGTTACGAAATTTTATAAAAACCAAACAAACTGTGGATGCTGTAAATTAGACCTCAGTTCTAAGGAATGGTCACTCGACCTGAAACATTAATTATGCTTTCTTTCCACAGATGCTGCCAGACCTGCTGAGCTTTTCCAGCAATTTCTGTTTTGGTACAAAATTTTATATATTCCTACAGACATAGAAAGAGCTAGGAAGCAAGCCTGTAGCTGAAAAAATGGTAGTAAACAATCAATTGGAAGTAGATGATTATTGTAATAGATGAGGAAGGTAACCTGCCTAGGACAGGATAGTTTACAGATTCACTCACTTCTTTTCCCCTCCATTGCAGCAATATTACTGTACTTTCCAAAAGTCAGTAGGTACTTCAAAGAAGTTCATTTTGTAGACTACTAGCTGTAGAGAAAAGACCAGGGACATTTAACTCTCTCAATCCTTAAATACTCTTGCACCAACATTTTTACTGCCCTATTTAGGTCTCATTTTCCCAGACTTCCTTTCCTCAATATTTATTTGACACATGGGTGTTGAGGAGAATTCCCTGTCCTAACCATCTACAGGAGCTGACTGCTTAGTATCACTTACCTGCCAATTTAATTTTTAAACTTTCTTTAAGCTTCTCTTAATTTTTCCTTTGTTCCTTCAGTATGTGACGATACTGCCATTTTAAGAAGTATATTTTGTCCAGGTTTTTTTTTGAATGGAAAAAAGGTTAAGATAAAGGTAATAAGCTCAAAGCCAATAAAGTAAACAGCTTGCAAGGCCTTGGGTTTGTTTGAAAGTTGGAACAATAGAAGCAGCCTGAATGGGGGGATCAATTTCCCACAGAACCAACATTGTTAGTTTTAACTTTTAGCAGTTGCTGGGGTCTTGAATCTAGATATGGAAGCTTTTATTCCTCTCCCTGTTACAGCTAAAAGTTGGTGTTCTCTTCTTGATGCTAGAATTGCATGGGAGACAACCTGTTTTACTGAATTTGCCTTTGCCAAGGGTGTGTTTATGGGATGTTATTTGTTGTGGAGAAGCAGAAAGTCGAACCCCTCTGATAATTAAAATTGAAACACAAGCCCCCAGTCTGTTTCGGCAGGAGTAGAGGTGCCCATTGAATAACTAAACCTGAAACACCCAGAGAAGCTCGCTTTTCCCTCGTAAACTATTAAAAGAGTGGTTAAATGAAAGATCCCCTTTATAAATAACAAGTAACAATTTATTTATTTAACCCTAACAATGAGCAAATTGTTGGAATTACTAACAAACCGAACAATTCTCTCCAACTCCCAGCTAATCCCTAACTGAACTAAATTCTACTGTAATACTGTTCAAATAAACACATGTCCCATTTATATAAGCCCCATTAAAAGACAAAAATAACTTAAAACTTAATGTCTCCAAATTCACACAGACTGTGTCTTCTGGAACGCTCTGCCTTCTCTGTTACGCCACAAATGCTTTTGTTCTGCTGATTCTGCTGTCAGGAATGTTTTTCTATATAATTTCTTTGGTGAGGACTTTGAGCTACAATGATGTGATACCTTTTTCGGATAGATGGTGCTTTCTTGGAGAGCTTAGCAATTTCTTGTGAGAGCTCAGGGCTTATTTCTCCTCAGATGACAGTTGGCTCTCTCCCTGATTTTCGAAAGTTTATACACCCCCCCCAATGACACATCACTTTCTTATAATATGATTGGTTTCAGGTTGTCAAAACCATCAGTTTTAAATTCAATTGGTTTTCTGTACCTAGGTGCTTGGTTTAAATTAGTTAACTAAATTTAAACTTGTTGTCTGGATACCAAAACAAAACTGCTGTTTTGCCGGCCTTTTGATACACTTGTTTCAATTTTGACTGTACAGTACTTGCAAACTTGCAAGCACAGGCAAAACACAATCTTTTAAAGGGACCTTGCACTGCTTTTCCCCACTATCATTTCTACCAACAAATTCTAACTTCCTGCTTTCCAATTCATGAATACTCTACACAACTTTAACATTATATTGGAACAGTTAATTAGTAATAGTTAATACATGTATTATTTTAAGCATTTTGATAGAGTTACAGTTAACCCAATGCTTTTATTTTATTTTGTCTGTATTTTAACTGTTGAGTAAAAATAAAGTGTGTATTTTAATGTCAAGCAGTTTGACCAATTGAATTGCACCCGAAATGTAACGCCGTACACTTAAGAAAAAGTTAGGTTCTAGGCTATCTTCGTAATATATTTTGAAGGGGTCTGGTCCATAACAAGTATTGATTTTAATTTTTGAATGGATTTTTCATTAATGTTCATTCCTGAAGGCAGTGATTGTATTTGAGTTATGGTTAATTATTCACCAATCAATGAAGCGAGTTTATAAAAGAAACTTCCTTCTTCCTCTGGCGTTGACATCTCTCCTTTGCATACACTTTCCCTAAAATAACAGTCATTGCTGATGAATCTGAAGTACATATTTAAAGCAGGCCAGCACGGAGATGCAACACCTGTCCTTTTAGCTCCTGTATTACCAATGACCAAGGCTGTAAAATATTAATCCAAGTGAAACAGCAATTTACATGTACTCCTTTCAAGTTAGTATGCTCATGACACTGTCTCCTCCACAAAACCAAAACCAGAAACTGTTGGAAAAGCTCAGCAGGTCAGGCAGCATCTGGAGAGAGAGAGAAAGTTAATGTTTCGAGTCCAGTAACCCTTCTTCAGATCTGATTGTGGCTTGGAAAAGGTTGGTGTATGTGTTAGAGAAGGGGTAGAGGGAGGGGGAAGGAGTAAACTATAGGTGGAGCCCCGAGAGAGAGAAAAACAGTTGGGCAGACAAAGGAGTGAGTAAAGGCCAGCCTGGGGAAAATGAATAGCTGTTAGTGTAGATTGTTATTTGCTGTCAATGAGTTTTTGTGGCAGCAGTCCATGTGATGACAAGGCCTTGTGTGTGGGGATGGAGTAAGGAGATGGGAGACGGTGCTCAAGCCCTAAAATTATTGAACTCGATACTGAGTCCAGAAGGTTGTATGGCTCCCAAGCGGAGAATGAGGTGTTGTTCTTCCAGCTTGCACTGAGCTCCATTGGAGCACTGTAGTAAACCTGACAAGAGAACACTGCTGTGTTGAAGTGGTAGGTGTCAGGAAGCTCAGCACCATTTTTGCAGACAGTACATAAGTGTTCTGCAAAGCGACTGCCCAGTCTGCACTTTGTCTCCCCAATGTAGAGGAGACCACATCGTGAGCACCAAATACAGTAGACTAGATTGAGTGAAGTACAGGTAAAACACTGCTTCAACTGGAAGATGTGTTTGGGACCTTGGATACTAAGGAGGGAAGTAGTAAACAGGCAAGCGTTACACCTTCGCAGTTGCAGGGGAAGGTGTCGTGGGGCTGTGGGGAGGTGTTGGGGACGTTTGGGAATGGAGGAGGAGATGACCAAGGTGTCCCGGGGGAACAGTCCCTGCCAAAGCCTGCAAGGGAGGGGAGGGGAATATGTGTCTGATGGTGGCATCTCGCTGGAGGTAGCAGAAATGGCAGCCAATGATCCTTTGGATGTAGATGCTGGCAGGATGGTAGATGAGGATAAGAGGGACCCTATCGCTGTTGAGGGAGGGAAGAGAGGGGGTGAGGGCTGAAGTGCTAGAGATGGGTTGAACACTGCTGAGGGCACTGTCAACCACAGTAGTGGGAAATCCTCAGTTGAGGAAGAAGCTGGAGATTTGAGAGGCCCCCTTCTTGAAGTTGGCATCATCAGAAAGATGAGACGGAGATGGAGGAACTGGGAGGAGGGAATAAAGTCTTTACAGGAAGCAGGGTGTGAGGGTGTACAGTCAAGGTAACTATGGGAGTCGGTAGGATTATAGTGGATATTGGTGGCCGGCCCATCTACAGAAAAGAAGGGAAGGGAGGAGTCAGAGTTCAACCAGGTGAATGAGAGAGTGGGGTGGAAAGTGGAAGCAAAATTGATAAACTTTTCCAATTCAGGACGAGAGAGGGAAGCAGAACCAGTGGTATCATCGATGTACCAGAGAGAGTTTGAGGGTAGGACTGGAACAAGGAATGTTCCATGTACCCCACAAACAGACAGGTGTAGCTGGGGCCCATGCAGGTACCCATGGCCACCCCTCTGACCAGAAGAAAGTGAGAGAAGTTAAAGATGAAGTTGTTCAAATTGAGGGTGAGCTCTACCAGGCGGAGGAGGGTGGTGGTAGGATGGGATGGTTCAGGCCTTTTTGCTGAGAAGAAGCAGAGAGCACAGACCATCTTGATGGGGGATGGATGTGTAAAGGATGTGTAAAGGGATTACACGCCCATGGTGAAGAGGGGGCAGCTGGAGCCCACGAAATTCTGAAACTGTCGGAAGAATCACAGATGGAAGTAGGAAGAAACTGGGCAAGGGATGAGAAAGTTGAGTCGATGTAGGAAGAGATGGATTCTGTGGGGCAGGAGCAGGCAGAGACAATGGGTCTGCCCAGGCAGTCCTGTGTGTGGGTTTTGGGAAGGATGTAGAAGTGAGCTGTGTGGGGTTGGGGGACTATGAGCTTGGATGTAGTCGGGGTGGCGGGGGGACCACTGGATGAAATGAGGTTAGTGACCACTGTGGACAAACTGGCCTGGTGTTCCATGGTGGGGTCATATTCCAGGGGGTGATAGGAGGAGGTATCTGAGAGCTGGCACTCCATCTCTGCAATGTAGGGGTCAGTACGCCAGAAAACCACAACACCACCCCTGTTGGTCGGGTCGATTGCAAAGTCAGGGTTGGATCTGAGAGCACAAAGTACAGTCAGTTCATGGGGAGGTGATGGCCGAGTGGTATTATCACTGGACTGTTAATCCAGAGACCCAGATAGTGTTCTGGGGACCTGAATTTGAATCCCACCATGACAGATGGTGGAATTTGAATTCAACAGAAGAAGAATCTGGAATTAAGAGTCTAATGATGACCATGAATCCATTGTTGATTGTTGGAAAAACCCATCTGGTTCACTAATATCCTTTAGGGAAGGAAACTGCTGTCCTTGCCTGGTCTGGCCTACATGTGACTCCAGACCCACAGCAATGTGGTTGACTCTGGGCAATTAGGGATGGGCAATAAATGCTGCCTAGCCAGCGACATCCTCATCCCATGAATTAATAAAGAAAAAAAAAATAGGTTGGATTGGGTGATGGGGGCAGAGAAATTGAGGTGACTAATATCACGATGACAGTTCTTGATGAACAGGTTGGGTGCAGGTGAATGGCCAGAGGGAGGGGTCCAGGTAGAGGGAGAGTGTTGAAAGCAGGTGAAGGGATCCACGAATAGGAAGAGGACTTTTGCCCAAACAATGGGCGCAGGGGTAAAGGCGACGGAAGAGGAATTCAACATCATGTTGTGCCTGAAATTCATTAAGGTGGGACCACAGAGGGATAAAACTGAGACCTTTGCAGAGTTCAGTACGTTCAGTATCAAAGATAAGGAGGTCAGAAAAGAGAGTAAATACAAACTAGGAGGTAGAGTTGGAAGAAGGGATGGAGTCAGAAGGAAGAGAAAGCGAGGAAGGTTCTAGACAAAGAGGTTATCCTGGTCCAGAAATTAAGGAAACTGTAAAAATGTATTTGCTTCAACACAGCAACTATCTTTCGTTATGGACATTCACATAATTAAAGTCTCCCAGTGAATAAAAACAGATTATGCATAGGTCCTGGTTCTGTAATTATTCCTAACTAGTCATTGTTAACTGTACCTTTTACTATCATGCACACAAGTAAACATTGTTGTGAAGTACAAATGCCTCTTCTTCTTAAGACTCTGTAGTGATCTACCAACTGTACCTGATAGGCCCTTAGACTTAGCTTAGAAAGGAGGATTAGTGGCAGCAAGCTACCCCAACCACCACTTGCCAGTGGTTCTGACACACAGCAATAATATGACAAGCTTATTGTATAGTTGTTATGACAGTTGAACATATATTCATTTACCTTGATCACTTGTGAGTTAATTAAGCTTTCTTCAGAATTGCATCCAAGGCCTCAGTTAAAACTAGTCATTACTTTCTTTTAATCACTATCTCTCTCTTTGTCTCCTTTGTATCTCCCTTTTAGGGATTTCTAGTCTTCTAAGGATAGATCACCTCCTCTGCTACATCCTGTGATGCAAAGTGTTCAGTTTATATACGTTTTGACAGCATTTACTTCAGAGCTTGGATTTGAGCTAATAGCATGTCGATTTGGTCTGTATACCTGAAGAGGTTAATGATTTAATTTGATTAAATCACCATGTCCACAGAAATACTTAAATAAAACATAGTCTGGGAGAAATATTTTGTGGAGACACGTGGGAATTTGTTTAAATTAGGAACATTTTATAAATGAACAAAGTAAACCATTTAGGGCATTGGGCTTTTAGATAGAAGGTTATGTAAGTTTTGGGATCTTCGGGAATAAAAGCTTTTTTTAGTTTCAGTTTAGGCAGTTTACAGAGGTTTTGGCTGCAGCTGGATGTGTAAAACACAATGAGAACAGGAAGTAGTTTAGGACTGTTTAAGATAGAGGTTACCTCAGAATAAGGAGTATAGGTAAAAGTTCAAGACCAGGGATGTTTGGTTAAAACTCTGAAGGTGTTATATGTAGCTGAGAAATTATATGATGAGGCAAACCCTACGTCGGATAAAAAAATGGAATTCTATCTGGTGTTTGAGTACTTCAATGGGATGTTGTTAGGATTAATGGATTGTAACTTACTGTTTCAAAACCTTTACTTTTGCAATATGTAAATAGTACAGTTTATTCTATTCTATCTTACTTTCTTTTGCATAGTAAACATTTTACTTAAACATATTTTGATGTTTTTTTCCTTCTTTGATGGAGGTTAATTCTTGTGAATGAATGCAATTCTGTTTTTATTTCAGTGGCGGTATTCATTCTGTTATAATATAAATTAGGTGGAGAGAGGAGGTTCCTACTGTACCAACACTACATTCACACGACTAGTTTGTAGGTCATGTGTCACAATTTTCTTCGTTGCAATGCTGTTAACTCCTATACAGTGGTGTCGTTCATGTATCAGCAGAGATAAGGGCATATTAGTGACATATTACTCAGTACAGCAGCAAAGGAGCCATGACAAGGCCTGATAAAATGTGACCAAGAAACGTGGATCCCCTAAAGAATGTCATTAGTCTTATGAGATTGATTGATTACCTTTCCCTAATAAAGATTTAAGATCTTTCCCTGGGTTTGTACCTGCTGAGATATTCGATGCAATGAATCTGAATTTCAGGTACTGTCTGTAGACAGCAGCCAATTTGTTCTCATCCAGTTTGTGCCAACATCTTAGATGAATTTCTATTGCAATATGTTTAATACGCACAATCAGGAAAACCTTTTGTGGCTAAATTAACAATTTTGTTGGAACACTACACTACATACAGGATTTCTAGTTATGCTTTCATCAAAGACTTTTACTGGAATCACATTCTCTCACTTTGGCTTGTGATGAGATAGCCCAAGTCCTGAACAGCTAAGCCTGAAACCAGAGTGGCCAACTATTGAGCAGCCAAGCCCAATGGGATTTTGAGAACAGGTCAAGCACAAAACATCTGCATGAGACAAAGGCAGGCAAGGACAAGCCCAGATTTGTCCTGGAAAATGAAGCTGGTTTGTATTTTGGAGTACAACAGGCAGACTCATGCTGGGATCCTGCCATGACCATATGGAAAAGGGGCTATACCCTTGACACATCAGGGAATGGATGCCCAGCCTCTTCCATTAATGTTATTGGACACCATGCGCTTGACCTGGAAGATTGATTGGCTGAGGGCCAGAGACACTCTGGAAGGATACCACAAGGAAAGCTAAGAATGGACACTTGATGGCCATTCCCTCAGCAAAGATTCACAGCAAGACTCATGGTGGAAGACCATGCACCAACTGAACAAGAACTGCCCTGACCTGCAAGACCCACCTTGGTAGAGGAGAGCCAGCCCTACATTTGAGGAGGAAGGAGATTTCACCGACCCAACTCAAACATGTGGATTGTTGCAGGCGATATCCATTCTTAGATGTACAGAGGTAGATAAAGAGTAAACGTTGTGGGAATTTGGGAAATGCTCAGCATTTTAACAAGGAATATTTTGTTGATTAAAATAGAGTTGAACTGCAAATGAATTCTGTGTCCCTCTGTCCGCCTCTCTGACAAGGATGCTTGGGTAACAAGTTCTTAAATGTAAACTGGTCGAAGTGTCCAGAGCAGGAAAACAAGGAAAACCATTTAAAGCTGTCCACATGTAAAAACAAGTGGAAGAATATGTATATATATTTGTTGAGTCTGTCCTGTGATTTGTTTAGAGTCAGAATCCGCAAGTCTAAATAAGAACTACCTTTCCTGAGTTCAAAAGGCACTTTACATCCATTGGTCTCGATTCTTATTCAAGGGTCAAAGATTTTGGCTTGCACTTAACACCCTTCATGAGAATCATTGCTGAGGTATTCTTCTTAATTCACCTGAGTTTTTCTAAAATGTTTTCATTCAATTCGAATGAACCTTCATTTTTAATACAAAAGGTAGCTTTTGAATTAAAGTCGTATCAAAGGAATGACCCCATAATTTTGCAACACATTAGCCAATTCAATCTTCTCATCCATCTCCCCTCAACTCCATCAGTACCTCCAGACCTAGCCCTATTTTTACCTTATCATCCCTTCCCATCCTCATGAAAATGAAGATTCCATCTCAGAAACTTGTTGTTAGGCTCCCCTTACCTTCCCTATTTTTAATTCCAGAATCATTCCTTTATTGCTAAGGCTTGTTTTCACACTGATAGTCTCCATTATGTTGCCAGCACGTTAAGTGGAAGAGATTCAGAGCAGATGTAGCAACTCAATACTGAGCATGACAATGGAAGCAGCATATGATAGACAGAGCTAAATGCTGCAAGCAACATACCGAAAAGATAGTAAGACCTGCCAATGCTGGAGTCAGAGATAACACTGTGTGAAGCTGGAGGAACATAGCAGGCCAGGCAGCATCAGAGGAGCAGGAAAGTTGACGTTTTGGGTCAGGACCCTTCTTCAGAAATGGGGAGGGAGAAGGGAGCTCAGAAATAAATAGAGAGAGGAGGGATAGGGCTGGGGAAGGTAGGTGGGATGGTGATAGGTGAATGCAGGTAGGGAGTGATGGGGATTGGTCAGTGAGGTGGGAGGAGCGGATAGGTGGGAGAAAAGATGGACAGGTTGTGTCAGGTCAAGGAGGCGGGGATGAGAGGGAGGGTTGGTCATGGAATGAGGCCGGGGGCGGGAAGATTTTGAAACTGGTAAAATCCACATTAAGGCCATTGGGGTGTAGGATTCCCGAGGCGGAATATGAGGTGCTGCTCCTCCAGTTTGTGGGTGGCGTCATTGTAACACTGGAGGAGGCCCAGGATGGACATGTCACCCAGGGAGTGGGACGGGGAAGTTAAAATGGTTCACGACCGGAAGGTGTTGTCGTTTGTCGCAAACAAAGCGCAGGTGCTCTACAAAATGGTCTCCAAGCCTCTGCTTGGTTTCCCTGATGTACAGGAGGCCACATCGGGAGCAGCGGATACAGTATACCACATTGGCGGATGTGCAAGTGAACCTCTGATGTGAAAGGTTGGTTTTGGGCCTTGAATGGGGGTGAGGGGGGAGATGTAAGGGCAGGTGTAGCGCTTCCTGCTGTTGCAGAAAAAGGTGCCGGGGGTGGTGGGGTTAGTGGGGAGTGTGGAGTGAACGAGGGAGTCACGGAGAGAGCGGTCGCTATAAAAGGCAGATAAGGGTGGGAGGGAAATATATCTTTGGTTGGATTGTAGGTGGCAGAAGTGATGGAGAATGATACGTTAGATACAGAGGTTAATGGGATGATGTGTGAGGACAAGGGGGTTTCTGTCTTTGTTTTTGATGGGGGGAGGAGTTGTGAGGGCAGATGTGCACTTGAGGGCATTTTCGATCACTGGAGGGGGGAAGTTGCGGTCCCTGAAATAGGAAGACATCTGGGATGTGCGGGAGTGGAACGCCCCATCTTGGGAGCGGACACAGTGGAGCAGGAGGAACTGGGAGTAGGGGATCACATTCTTGCAGGAAGTTGGGTGAAAGGAGGTGTAGCCCAGGTAGCTGTGGGAGTCAGTGGGCTTGAAATAGATGTCAGTTTTGAGGCGGTCACCAGAGATGGAGACAGAGAGGTCCAGGAAGGAGAGGGGGGTTATCAGAGATGGTCCAGGTGAATTTGAGGTTGGGGTGAAAAGTGTTCGTAAAGTTGATGAATTGTTCATGCTCCTTGTGCTGCTTTGTGCTCCCACTGATACAGTTGTCGATGTAACGAAGGAAGAGGTGGGGGATAGTGCCAGTGTAGCTGCGGGAGAGGGACTGTCCACGTATCCTATGAAGAGGCAGGCATAGCTTGGACCCATGCGGGTTCCCATGGCCACCTCATTAGTCTGTAGGAGGTGGGAGGAATTAAAAGAGAAGTTGTTGAGGGTGAGGATGAGTTCGGTTAAGCGGATGAGGGTGTTAGTGGAGGAGGACTGGTTGGGCCTGCGGGAGAGGAAGAAGCGGAGGGCTTTTAGGCCATCTGCGTGGGGAATACAAGTGTACAGGGATTAGATGTCAATAGTGAAGATGAGGCATTGGAGGCCAGGGAATTGGATGTCTTTGAGGAGGTGGAGGGCATGGGTGGTGTCCTGGACATAGGTGGGGAGTTCCTGGACTTGGGGGGGTAGAAAACAGAGTCAAGGTAAAAGTAAACTGAGTCAGCCAACTTGATTGACTCCATGTGATATAATAAAAAGCTGGAAGTACTGGATACTGCAAAGCCTATGGACCCTGATAATATTCTGTGAGTAGTACTGAAGATTTGTGCTCCAGAACTCGCTGTGCTCTTAGCCAAACTATTCTAGTATGGCTACGACACTGAAATCTACCTGACAATGTGGAAATCTGCCTGGGTGTAACCTGTCCACAATAAGCAGGACAAATTCACAATACATATTAATAATTTAGACGAGGGAACTAAATACAATATCTCCAAGTTTACAGGCAACAAAAAGCTGGATGAGAGGGTGAACTGCCAGCAATATGCAGAATTGCTTCAGCATGATTTGAACAAGTTGAGTAAGCAGATAAATGCATGGCAGGTGCAGTATAATGTGGATGAATTTGTGGTAATCCACTTAGATAGCAGAAACAGGAAGGCAGATTATGATCTTGATGAGTAAGGAGATCAAGGGTTACGAGGACAAGGTAGGAGAATGGGCTTGAGAAACTTAACCATGGTCGAATGGTTGAGCAGACTCAGTAGGTAGAATGGCTGAATTCTACTCCTACATCTTATGGTCTTATCTGAATGGCAATAAATTGAGAAAGAAGGGGATGCAATGAGACCTGGGTGTCCTTGTACACCAGACACTGAATATAATTGTTCTGGATGCACCAGTCAGCGAAGAAAGCAAATGGTATATTGTACTTCACGGCAAGAGGATCCGAGTGCACAAGCAAGGCCAAATGACCCTTTCTCGGAACCCTTCCAAAGAACCTGACCCGAAATGTTAGCTCTTATTTCTCACCACAGATGCTGCTAGACCTGCTGAGCTTTTTCAGCAATTTCTGTTTTTGTTTCTGATTTACGGCATCTGCAGTTCATTCGGTTTTTATTTAGCATATGGAGAGGTTGGACAAACTTAGATTTTTTTTCGCTAGAGCACAGGAGGCTGCAGGGCAACCTGATAGAGCTATATAAAATGATGAGAGGTGTGGATAGAGTGGATAGTTAGAGTCTTTTTCCCAGGGTGAAAGGGATTGAAATAAAAAGCAGAGAGGTTATGTTGCAGCTGTACAAGGTGCTGGTGAGGCCACACCTGGAGTACTGTGTGCAGTTTTGGTCTCCTTACTTGAGAAAGGATGTATTGGCACTGGAGGGGGTGCAAAGGAGGTTCACTAGGTTGATTCCGGAGTTGAGGGGGTTGGCTTATGAGGAGAGACTGAGGAGATTGGGATTATATTCATTGGAATTCAGAAGATTGAGGGGGGATCTTATAGAAACATATAAAATTATGAAGGGAATAGATAAGATAGAAGTAGAGAGGATGTTTCCACTGGCAGGTGAAGCTAGGACAAGAGGGCATAGCCTCAAGATTAGAGGGAGCAGATTTAGGACTGACCTGAGAAGGAATTTCTTCACCCAGAGGGTTGTTAATCTATGGAATTCCTTGCCCAGTGAAGTAGTTGATGCTACTTCAGTAAATGTTTTCAAAAAAAAGGTAGATTTTGTTTTGAACAATAAAGGAATTAAGGGTTACGGTGAGAACGCGGGTAAGTGGATCTGAGTCCACGAAAGGATCAGCCATGATCTTATTGAATGGCGGAGCAGGCTCGAAGGGCCAGACAGCCTACTCCTGCTCCTAGTTCTTATGTTCTTATATCAAATACAGCAGGGCATAGGTTTAGGTGAGACGGGGAAAGTTTAAAGGAGATGTTCGAGGGAATTCTTTTACACAGAGGGTGGTAGGTGCCTGGAACATGCTGCCAGGGGAGGTAGTAGAAATAGATACAATAGCAACATTCAAGAGGCATTTAGACAGACACATGGACAGACAAATAAATGAGTGATACGGACCATGTGCAGGCAGATGGGATAAGTTTAGAAAAGCAACATGGTCAGCACAGACATGGGTTGAAAGGCCTGTTCCTGTGATGCACAATTCTATGTTCTATCTCACAGAGCTACAAAGTTCTAAACAGGACTAGACAAGACAAACACAGGAAGAATGTTCCCAATGATTGGGAAGTACAGAACCAAGGGTCACAGTCTAAGGATATGGGCTAGACCACTGAGGACTGAGAAGAGGAAATATTTCTTCACCCAGAGAGTGGTGAGCATGTGGAATTCTGTACCACAGGAAGTGATTTTGACCAAATCATTGCATGTTTTCAAGGAGGAGTTTTGATATTGTTCTTAGAGCTAAAGGGATCAAGGGGTATGGGGAGAAATTGGGAACAGGGTACTGTGTTGGATGATCAACTATGATCATATTGAATAGCAACGTAGGTTTGAAGGGTTGAATGGCTTAGTCCTGCTCTTATTTTCTATGTTTCCTAATCCAACATGGCCACCTCCCGCCCAATCAGTTTACTGTCATGAGTAAAGTGATCCAAGGTATCATCAATTGGTGCTATCAAGTGACACTTAACTCAGCAATAAAATGCTCACTGATGCTCAGTTTGTTTTCAAGGAACCACTTGCTTTCTAACCTCGTTACAGCCTTGGTCCATTTTCCAATCAGGGATGTTATTACACACCTCTGGAACAGGGTGGGACTTGAATCCAGGCCTCCTGGCTGAAAGGTAGGGATATTACCACAAGATACTACCACACAGCCTTGGTCCAAACATGAACAAAACAGCTGAACACCAGAGGTGAGGTGAGAGTGAATGCCCTTGACAATAAGGCAACACTGTAGTTAAGAGAAATTGGGAGGAAGCTTTTCACTGGTTGGAGTCATACCTGGCACAAGGGCTGTTGGAGGTCAATCATCTGAGTTCAAGAACATTTCTGAAGGAGTTCCTCCATTTACTGACCTCAGAGCTGGAGGGGAAATGCTCACTAAAGATTTTTTAAAATGTTTTTCATTGTATGGAAGTAATTTAAATGTAAAATATTAATTTTAAAAGTTTGTTGATGTTATTGGTTTAAAATGCAGTGCACCCAGTGAAATAAATGCAAAATACTGTGACACTGGAGATCTGGAAAACTCCTGGAGAAACTCAGAGATAGTAGGAACTGCAGATGCTGGAGAATCCGAGACGACAAGGTGTAGAGCTGGATGAACACAGCAGGCCAAGCAGCATCA
>NC_063352.1:925575-936562 GCF_021869965.1 Rhincodon typus | reverse complement strand
TAACTCCTTTCTCTTTCAGAGCTTGAGAGGGAGAAGCTGATGAAATAACTGAGAAATCTTACTTCTTGCTGTCACTCCTCCAAGGTAATGACATAGTCAGCTCAGACAGATTTATATTTGATTAATCTGTTACAAAGACTTTCTTATTGAGCTCCAATTGGGAACCAATTCAACAGTGAGCCAGTGTACACACTCACACCAAGTCTGGATCACACATCACTCTATGCTTACCAACATACCCTGGCTCGCAATTTGACAACAGTGGTGAAAGAGCACAGAGATTTCACAGTGGACATTGCAGATCTAGAGCAGGTTACGAGGGCAGAGAGTGGAGAGGGGAAATGGGTGATGGGAAATCAATGGTGAAGGGTCTAGGCCCGAAACGTCAGCCTTTCTGCTCCTATGATGCTGCTTGGCCTGTTGCGTTCATCCAGCTCTACACCTTGTTCTGGAGAAACTCAGCAGGTCTACCAGCAGAAGAGAGAAACAAAGTTAATGATTAAAGTCCAAGGTGATTCTTCTTTTTCTCTCTCCAGCTGTGGTAATTTCTACATCAGAGAAGAGGTCATGCTGTGGTAATGGTTCCTGTGAATGCATTATGTAATTGTACCGAAAAGTATTATTTTGCCCCTTTGTGGAAGCTGCATTTGATTTCCTGCAGCATGACCAGAACATACTGTACTGCCAACACATGGTTTTAGCATGAGGCATGAACAATCTCTTTTTTTAAAAAAACAAATCTCCTTAAAATTTTTAAGTTGTTTGTAATGATTGTCAGTGTTTTGTGTGCTTGTTTTTAGGGTTGTGTAACATATCAGGAGGCTCAAATTTTGGCACTGGCTTAAAAGAAGGAAAGAGCTCTACCCTTCAAGGAAGAAAATACATTTGGCATCATGAGCTACAAAGAGAGAAAAGAAGGCTTTGCAAACTACGCATATCACCTCTCAGAAACACTGGAAATGGACAGAAGGTAGGACAAAGAAGAGATTCACTGCAAATTATAGATGTATACAGCACTGTAAAACTTTCCTATTATTTGTAGCAAGTAGTCTTCAAATGGATTAAATGAGAGGAGTCATTCTCGTAACATGATCAGGGTGTAATTTGATCAGATGCTTGCGTAAAGGTTGATCAGTTCATCTCACTATGAATTATTTCTGTGTTTAAAAAAGGAAACTCCTTCCTGAGCCAAACTCTTTTTTTTTCATTTTAGCATATTTGAAATAAATCAGTAAGACAACTCCAACAGTATCCATAATATTGGTGAAATTGTTGATTTGGGAAATTTATAAGCATGAGAAGAGAACATACTGTCACAATAAATTATTCACCTGTACTTTGCTCACCTTTTGGCATTTTCCTGATTCCAGCCATCTGTTATGCAACAGCCTTTCAGTAAATAGCTCAGAAAACAGAAGTAGTCAGGACGTTCCTTACAACAGGAAGCAGAATAATGCTGCTTAATGTAATAAATTATTATTTTCATTTTCAATTCATTTTTAAGACATCTTACATCATTGAAAATCAAAGACAGAAATTAAAACCTGCCTTTTATGTCTATAAAATAATTGGAAATTTGGCCATTTCCATTTCCATGAGCATTCAATGTGCCAGCTCCATTGATGTAAATTTGAAAATATTGTTGTCCAGAAAAAAAATTAAAGTGATTATTAAAGAATGCCAAATCGGTGTTGGAACAAGTCAGTATCTGTGAAGATGCCGAGAGTATTGGATAGACAAAGTGCGCCACAGTCAGAGACTACTTGTTGCTGTTTGGTGCTGTTTCAGACATTGATTGGAGGGATTCATATCGGAAACTATCAGAAATATGGGCAAAGTTAGATGTCACACAACGTCAGGTTACAGTCCAACAGGTTTATTTGGAATCACACAAGCTTTTGGAGCGCAGCCCCTTCGTCGGGTGCAGTGAGAGAGAAGAGCACACAGACAGAGTTTATAGGCAGAGGGATCAAAAGTTCACACAACTGGTGTGAGTGCAGTGTCAGATGGTCAGTCTCTACAGGTGACCAAGAGTGTTAGACAGTGTGTGAAGTGTTTATAAAGTCAATGTCAGTGCTGTGCTGTCATGACGATCAGGCAGGGCCTTAGGAAAATACAAAAGGTGACATCTCAGGTCAGGCATTGAACTGTAGGTATGAGGCTTTGTTCAGAATCTGTCTCCAAGTTTTAACCTGGAATCAGGCTGGTTTTATTCCGAAAGCTGGAATTTATAAGAAGCCACACTGACGGTGACTACAAATTGTATGATCTTTTGATCTCTTTGCCCTTGATCTCTCTGCCTATAAACTGTGTGCGCGTGTGTGCGCACTCTTCTCTCTCTCTGCACCTGATGAAGGGGTTGCGCTCTAAAAGCTTGTGTGATTCCAAATAAAGCCATTGGACTATAACCTGGCATTGTGTGACATCTGACTTTGTCCACCCCCAGTCCAACACCAGCACCTCGACATATGAAATATGGGGAAATGGAGGTAAGGGGAATAGGCCAAGGTCTGCAAAAAAAGTGGGTTCAACAGTGGTCTTAGGGCTCTTCGCTTCTTCCAGCAGCAAAGGCCTGAACCGTCCCCACTCACCACCACCCTCCTCCGCTTGGCCGAGCTCGTCCTCATCCTCAACAACTTCTCTTTTAACTCTTCCCATTTTCTTCAGGTAAGAGGGGTTGCCATGGGTACCCACATGGGCCCTAGTTATGCCTGTCTCTTCATGGGGTCCGTGCAACATTCCTTGTTCCAATCCCCAGCCACAACTCTTTCCCCGATTATATCATCGGTGCTGCTTCCCTCTTTCATCTGGAATTGGAAAACTTCTTCAATTTCGCCTCCAATTTCCACCCTGCCCTCACCTTCACCTAGTCTATCTCTGACTCATCCCTCCCCTTCTTTGACATTTCAATTTCCATTTCTGAAGATAGACTGGCCACTAATATCCACTGTAAACCCACCGACTCCCACAGCTACCTGGACTATACATCCTCACACCCCACTTCCTGTAAAGACTGCATCCCATTCTCTCAGTTCCTCTGTCTCCATCATGAATGTTCAAATGAGGCCAACTTTGACAAGGGAGCGTCCGAAGTGTCCACCTTCTTCCTCAACTGAGGATTTCCCAGCACCGTTGTCAACAGGGCCCTCAACCAGGTCCAACCCATCTCCTGCACTTCTGCCCTCCCTGCCCCCCTTCCCTCCCGCAACAGCGATATGGTTACCCTTATCCTCACCTACCATCCCACCAGCATCCACATCCAGAAGATCATCAGACGCCATTTCCACCACCTCCAGGGAGATGCCACCACCAGACACACATTCCCTTCCCCTCCCTTGTCTGTAGGGACTGTTCCCTCCGGGACACCCTGGCCCACTCTTCCTTCACTCCCAACATCCGCCCACAACCCCACAGCACCATCCTCTGTAACCGGCGAAGGTGCAATACCTGCCCATTTACCTCCTCCCTCCCCAGAATCCAAGGGCCCAAACATACCTTCCAGGTAAAGCAATACTTCACCTGCACTCCCAGAATCTAGTCTACTGCATTCGCTGCTCGCATAGTGGTCTCCTCTACATTGGGGAAATGAAGTATAGACTGACTGCTTCGCAGAACATCTACATTCTGCCCACAAAAAAGACCCTAAGCTTCCAGCTGCCTACCACTTTAATACACCACCCTGTTCCCAGGCCAACATCTCTGTCTCAGGCTTGCTGCAGTGTTCCAGCGAAGCTCAGCACAAGCTGGAAGAGCAACACTTCATTTTCCGTTGGGGACCCTGCAGTCTTCTGGACTCCATGTCAAGTTAACTAATTTTAGGGCCTAAACTCTCCCTTGTTACCACATAGCCTGCCATTACACACCCCCTGTTGTTAGTCACTAACAGTCCCCATGAACAGCTATTCACCCTCCTAGCCAGATAGTTATCAACTCCTTTGTCTGTCCAACTGCTCTTCTGTCTCTTTTGGGCTCTATCCCCACACATCGTTTACTTCTTACACCACTACCACTGCCCCCACCCTATCTTCTGCATATAAACCAACATTTTTCCTAGCTACCATCTGTTCTGAGGAAGGGTCACTGGACCCGAAAAGTTAACTCTGATTTTTCTTCATAGATGGTGCCAGACCTGCTGAGCTTTTCCAGCAACTTCTGTTTTTGTTCCTGATTTACAGCATCCACAGTTCTTTTGGTTTTCAACAGTTGGTTTCTCTTGAGGAGAGAACGATTATTGGTCATTTTGAAGGGCTTGGGGACACCCAAAGAGTGGAAGCTGTTTTGAATGCCAATTTACCTGCCAGCCAGAAAGGGAAATTGGGTTGTTAGTAGTTCAATGAAAAAGAGTTTGTACGTATGTTAACTTCTGTCACATTTAAAGAAGTGTTTCGCAGTTTGGTGGACTACTTTTTTGGATATTGAACTGAAATGTCTGCAGCATGGCAGCTAAGTCACTTTGGGCAGATATTTGACCATAAGGGGCATCACATCTGAATTCAAATCTGTCATTCGTCAATGCTCTTCCAGCAGAGGTTGCTAAATAACCATCATGAGCAGGGCCTCTAATCAGTTCTTTCCACACCAACCCAGATCTATTGTTCTCACTACTAGGGCCCTGAGTCATTGACAACCGGTCTGGTTTAGTTCCTCAAAGTACTTTTGTTGATACTTAGGAATTTGGAATTTATGATGAAATTTTACTTTCAATTCTGCTGGTTTATGATGACTTTTTAAAAAACATTGCTTAGTTCTTTAATCAGAGATAGTAGGAACTGCAGATGCTGGAGAATCCGAGACAACAAGATGCAGGGCTGGATGAACACAGCAGGCCAAGCAGCATCATAGGAGCAGAGAGGCTGACGTTTCGGGCCTAGACCCTTCATCAGAAAAGGGGGAGGGGAAGGGGGTTTTGAAATAAATAGGGAGAGAGTGGGAGGCGGATAGAAGATGGATAGAGGAGAGGATAGGTGGAGAGAGTTGCAGTGGGAGAGAGATCCCTTGAGGTTTGTCCGGAGGGAGGAGGTTCTTTAACTTGCTTTCTCCACATGACCAGAGCTAGATGAAGTTTTGTTCGCTGCACTGTTAAATTGCTTATTGTTACATTCGATTTAAGCCCATGAGCCCAGGCATGTTTGAGCCACCTCGACCTCTAACCCCTCTAGGTTTTGGGTGAATTTAGAGCAAGTTATTTGAAACAGAATGATATGTATGTAAGTTCTACCAAAAGTCTTTCTTGTTTAATGGCAATGTAGTGAGGGCTCATGTGGAACGCCTTTGTTATTTCCAAGTACAGAGTGTACCAGCAGTCTGCATGTACAAATGATACACGCCGCAAAATGTACCCAAACAATGTTAAATATAGTAGTCTGAGCCATTGATTCAATAGCAGGAACTGGTTCCAATATTTCACAAGTCTTTACATCATAGATTACCTTTATCTTGGTCAATTTCATTGCCATGCATCTGCAGCAGTAACTCACCTCTTGACTCCCCAAAGCCTATCCATCTTCTACAAGGCACAAGTCAGGAGTGTGATGGAATACTCCCCACTTGCCTGGATGGGTGCAGCTCCAACAACACTCAAGAAGCTTGACACCATCCAAGGCAAAGCAGCCCTCTTGATTGGCACCACATCCACAAACACTTACTCCCACGATACTCGGTAGCAGCAGTGTGTACCCATCTACAAGATGCACTGCAGAAATTCTCCACAGCTTATTGGTCAGCACTTTCCAAATTCATGACCGTTACCATCTAGGGCAAGGGCAGCAAAAACATGGGAGCACCCTCTGCAAGCTCTCCTCCAACACTCTGCATCCTGAATTGGAAATATATCGCTGTTCCTTCACTGTCGCCAGGTCAAAATCCTGGAATTCCCTCCCTAAGGGCATTGTGGGTCTATCTACAGCACATGGGCTGCGGTGGTTCAAGAAGGCAGCAAGGGATGGGCAATAATACTGGACCACCAGTGACATCACGTCCTGAGAATGAATTTCAGAAATGTAATACTATTTAAACAACTGACTAGCAGAAACTAAAAGCTGCTTTTAAATTTATTAGCAGTGAGCTATTATCTCAAATCAGTACAAAAAATCAAACTTCGATGAAATGGACATGTCTTAAGCATGTCAGTGTAAATGCTGAATATATATGTGGATTCCTGCATGTCTGGAAAAAGGTAGATGAGATGAATGTTTTAGTACTTTTTACTGTAGGCACAAAAAACTGATATGCATTCTTCATGATTCTCTGAGAATCTCATTGTTGGCAGATAGAACAGCACAGTAATAGGATGCATTAAAAGAAACATTAATGTTAAGGTAGTAAAAAATGTGAAAGAGAGAAACATTAACATGCTGGTCTATAATTCCAGGATTTATCAAATAATTATAACAGAAAAATCCTCAAAAGTATTGTGAATGCTGTCAATGTTCCAATGCAATGCAAATAGCTTTGGGAATGTTTGTGGTTTTAAAACAAAAACTTAGATCTGATAAACTTACTTTAATCTTTTGAGAAGGTATTTATATCAATGGACATTTTTTTAAAAGTTGTGATAAGCCATGCAAGAGCAAATCTTCCAACGTCCTTAAATACCCACAGAGTATTTTTTTCCTCAGAGAACATATTCCCACCAGGTTTACTGCCTGATAGGTAGTAGAAAACAGCCTTTTCCTCCACTGTTTCACTATCCCTGTCTTTCTCCTGGTTCAGTTAGCTCAGTTTTGAGGACGTAACCAAAAAGATTAAGGGCAGAGTGGTGGACATTTCTACATGGACTCCAGCAAGGTGTTCAACAAGGTTCTGTATGAATAACTAATTAGTAAAGTTAGATCAAATGGGATTGAGGGAGAGCTTGTCCATTGAATATAAAATTAACTTGACAGTAGGAGTCAGAGGGTGATGGTGGAGGGTTGTTTTTCAGACTGGAGGCCTGTGACCAGCTGTGTTCCATGGGGACTGGTGCAGGGTCCACTGTTGCTTGTAATTTACATAAATTATTTGGATGAGTTTGCGGAAGACACCAAAAGGTTCTCTAAGATTACATAGGGATCTTGGTCAATTGGGCCAAAGGGATGAGGAGTGGCAGATGGAGTTTAATTTGGATAGATGCGAGGTATTGCATTTTGGTAAAATAAACCAGTGCAGGAGTTATACCCAGGCCCTGAGTAGTGTGGTCGAACAGACAGACCTAGGAGTTCAGGTAAATAGTTCTTTGAAAGTTGCATGACAGGTAAACAGGTTGGTGAAGAAAGCAGGTTTAGCACACTTGCCTTCATTGCTCAGACCATTGGGTATAGGAGTTAGGATGTCATGTTAAGGTTGTACAGGATGTTGGTGAGGCCTCTTCTGGATCACTGTGTGCAGTTCTGGTTATCCTGCTATAAGAACGATATTAAATTGGAGAGGGTTCAGAAAAGATTTACCAGGAGACAGTAAGGACTGCAGATGCTGGAAGCCAGAGTCAATAAATGTGGAGCTGGACAAACACAGCAGGTCAGACAGCATCTGATGAGCAGAAAAGCCAACATTTTGGGTTGAAACCCTTCTTCAGGACTGGGGACGGGGAGGGGAACCCAGAAATAAATAAAGGGAGGTGGGTGAGGCTGGGAAAGGTAGGTGGGATGGTGATAGGTGGATACAAGTAGGGGGTTATAGTGAGTGGTCAGTGGGAAGGGTGGAGCAGATAGGTGAGTTGGAAGATGGACAGGTTAAGTCAGGTCAGGGAAGCAGAACATGGGATAATGTTGGGGGTGGAGAGATTTTGAAGCTGAAGTCAATATTAAGGCCATCGGGCTGTAACCCCCCAAGGAGAAACATCAGGTGTTATTCCTCCAGCTTACATTTGGCCTCACTCTGACAGTGGAGAAGGCCCGGGATGGACATGTCACCAGGGGAATGGGAGGGGGAATTAAAACAGATGGTAACCGGAAGGTCGGGTTGATTGGTGTGTGCAAAGTACAGATGTTCCACGAACCGGTCCCCGAGTCTGCGTTTGGTCTCGCCGATATAGAGGGGACCACATCAGGAGCAAAGGATGCAACAGATCAGGTTGGATGAGTGCTGGAGAATCTCTGCTGGATCTGGAAGGATTGTTTGGTGCCTTGGATGGAGGTGAGGGGGGAGGTGTAGGGACAGGTGTAGCACCTCCTGCAGTTACAGGGAAAGGTACCGGGTGTGGTGGAGGGGGTTGGTGGGGAGTGTGGAGCTGACGAGGGAGTCACTGAGTGAATGGTGCCTGCGGACAGGGGTGGGGAGGGAAATATCTTTCTGGTGGCGGGGTCTGATTGTAGGTGGCGGAAACGTTGGAGGATGATGCATTGGATTCGGCGGTTGGTGGGGTGGTACGTGAGGACTAAGGGGACTCTATTCTTATTGCTGTTGGGGGGAGTGGGTTTGAGGGCAGAAGCGTGCGAAATGTGGGAGATGTGGTTGAGGGCATCCTTAATTACAGAGGATGGGAAACTATGGTCCCTAAAGTAGGAGGATATCTGGGATGTCCTGGAGTAGAACGCATCATCCTGGGAGGAGATGTGGCGGAGGCGGAGCAATTGTGGGTATGGGATAGTGTATTTGTTGAAAGGTGGGTGAGAGAAGGTGTAATTGAGGTAGTTGTGGGAGTCAGTGGGATTGAAATGGATGTCAGCATATTGCCAGAACTGGAGGGTTTGACTTATAAGGATAGGCTGGGGCTTTTTTCACTGGAGTGATGGAGGCTGAGGGATGATCTTAGAGGTTTTAAAATCATGACGGGCAAAGACAAAGTGAATAGCCAAGGTCTTTTCCCTATGGTAGGGGAGTTCAAAATTAAGGGGCATGGGTTTAATCAGAGAGGAGAAAGACTTTAAAGGGACCTGAGGGGCAATCTTTTTCACACAGAGGATGGTTTGTGTGTGGAATAACTGACCACAGGAAGTGGTAGATACAGGTATAGTTACCACATTTAAAAGACATTTGGACAGGTACATGGATACGAAAGCTTTAGGGGGATATGGGCCAAATGCAGACAAGTGGGACTAAATTTAGTTTGGGAAACTTGGCATGGACATGTTGGACCGAAGGGTCTGTTCCTGTGCTGTATGACTCTAGGGCTGGTTTGTGGGCTCAATTCCCAAACTGACTAATGGGGGAGCAACCCTATGATCCCGTAGTCCCATCTGTGACTTGACCTTTTTCACTTTTTCCTGGATTCTCACTTATTGTCAGTAAATTTGCAATTAACTAGAACAGTGGTTTCTCCCTCTGCATCAAAGGCATTAAAGCTGGCACTTGAGTTTAAGTAAGGGTCACGCTGGGATCCCTTTTCCATAGCAACCAAGTCACATAGTCTCATTGCTAGGCAGAAGTCATCATTGCTACATTTTACTTTTAATTAAAGGAGGGAGCTTAAACATGTTCGTCCCATAAAACTAGGAAAGATTGAGGTCATAGTGATTAAATAATTTGCATAACTAGATTAGAAACTCCTTTAACAGCCAAAGTCAAAGCTCACAAATAATTTTCATAAATAGATTAAGAAATAAATGTAATAACAAATTTGTCTACCGTATGTCTCTTGGTCTCTTTACAATTCGATAGAAGCCAAGACCCAGTTTTTATTTTAACTTCCAGTTGTGTAATTACAGAATGGCACTGGAATCCAAGGCATCAGTCAAATTCCTCCAATTTTATTTCTTCCAAAAGAGATGCTGCATTCTAGTCAATTTGGATACACCTTTTCAAAGAGGAATGTGCATCTGTAGGAATGTGTCAATAGAAGGTCAATATTGTTATCTCTGAAATTCAGCCAGCTACAGTTGGATTGTAGCTAATTTATTACTGGAAAAAAGAATGAGCAACAACCTGACTAACTTGTAAACCAGGAAGTGGTTGAATTTATATGCTTTCATTATCTGCTTTTTAATATAAGACCATAACACACAGGAGCAGAAGGAGGCCATTTGGCCCATCATGTGTACTCCACCATTCAATGAGATCATGGGTGATCCGATAATCTTCAACTTCACTTTTCTGCCATTTCCCCATAACATTTTTAAAAATTCATTTGTGGGGTGTAGATGCTGCTGTCTGGGCCAGCATTTATTGCCCATCCCTAGTTGCCCCCTTGAGAAGGTGGGGGTGAGCTGCCTTCTTGAACCGCTACAGTACACCTGCTGTGTGTTGACCCACAATGTCCTTCAGGAGGGAATTCCAGGATTTTGACCCAGCGACAGTGAAGCAACAGTTACATATTTCCAGGTCAGGATGGTGAGTGGCTTGGAGGAGAACTTGCAGGTGGTGGTGTTCCCATGTACCTGCTGTCCTCAACCTTCTAAATGAAAGTGATCATGGGTTTGGAATGTGCTGTCTGAGGATCTTTGGTGAATTTCTGCAGTGCATCTTGTACATAGTACACACTGCTGCTACTGAGCATCAGTGGTGGAGGGAGTGGATGTTTGTGGATGTAGTGCCAATCAAGCGGGTTACTTTGTCCTGGATGGTGTCAAGCTTCTTGAGTGTTGTTGGAGCTGCCCCCATCCAGGCAAGTGGGGAGTATTCCATCACACTCCTGACTTGTGCCTTGTAGATGGTGGACAGGCTTTGAGGAGTCAGGAGATGAGATACTCGCTGCAGTATTCCCTCCCACCCACGGCCTCCAACCTCATCGTTCCCCAACCTCGCACTGCCCGCTTCTATCTCCTTCCCAAAATCCACAAACCTGAATGCCCTGGTCGACCCATTGTCTCCGCCTGCTCCTGCCCCACCGAACTGATCTCCAACTATCTGGACTCCATTTTCTCCCCCTTGGTCCAGGAACTCCCTACCTATGTCCGTGACACCACCCACGCCCTCCACCTCCTCCAGAACTTCCAATTCCCCGGTCCCCAACACCTCATCTTTACCATGGACGTCCAGTCCCTCTACACCTGCATTCCCCATGCAGATGGCCTTAAGGCCCTCCGCTTCTTCCTGTCCCGCAGGCCCGACCAGTCCCCCTCCACTGACACCC
>NC_063352.1:921655-925475 GCF_021869965.1 Rhincodon typus | reverse complement strand
CATCTCTAACACCTCTCTCCCCTTCCTGGACCTCTCTGTCTCCATATCGGGCAACCACCTCGAAACCGATATTCATTTCAAGCCCACCGACTCCCACAGCTACCTAGAATACTCCTCCTCCCACCCACCTTCCTGCAAAAATGCTATCCCCTATTCCCAATTCCTTCGCCTCCGCCGCATCTGCTCCCAGGATGAGGCATTCCACTCCCGTACATCTCAGTTGTCCTCGTTTTTCAAGGACCGTAACTTCCCCTCCTCGGTGGTCGAGAACGCCCTCAACCGTGTCTCCCACATCTCCCGCACCTCATCCCTCACACCCCGTCCACGCAATAAAAACCAAAAAAGAATCCCCCTCGTCCTCACGTACCACCCCACCAACCTCCGGATCCAACGCATCATCCTCCGACACTTCCGCCATCTGCAATCCGACCCCACCACCAAAGACATCTTTCCCTCCCCACCTTTATCTGCTTTCCGGAGGGACAACTCTCTCCGTGACTCCCTTGTCCGCTCCACACTCCCCTCCAGCTCCACCACACCCGGCACTTTTCCCTGCAACCGCAGGAAGTGCTACACCTGCCCCCATACCTCCTCCCTCACCCCCATCCCAGGCCCCAAGAAGACTTTCCACATCAAGCAGATGTTCACCTGCACATCTGCCAATGTGGTATACTGCATCCGCTGTACCCGGTGTGGCTTCCTCTACATCGGGGAAACCAAGCGGAGACTCGGGGACCGCTTTGCAGAACACCTACGCTCGGTTCGCAACAAACAACTGCACCTCCCAGTCGCGAACCATTTCAACTCCCCCTCCCATTCCTCAGACGACATGTCCATCCTGGGCCTCCTGCAGTGCCACAACGATGCCACCCGAAGGTTGCAGGAACAGCAACTCATATTCCGCTTGGGAACCCTGCAGCCCAATGGTATCAATGTGGATTTCACAAGTTTCAAAATCTCCCCTCCCCCCACCGCATCCCAAAACCAGTCCAACTCGTCCCTGCCTCCCTAACCTGTTCTTCCTCCCACCTATCCCCTCCTCCCACCCCAAGCCGCACCTCCATCTCCTACCGACCAACCTCATCCCGCCCCCTTGACCTGTCCGTCCTCCCTGGACTGACCTATCCCCTTACTAACTCCCTACCTACACTCACCTTTCCTGGCCCCATCCCCGCCTCTTCGACCTGTTTGTTTCCTCTCCACCTATCCTCTCCTCTATCCCTCTTCTATCCGCCTCCCACTCTCTCCCTATTTATTTCAAAACCCCCTTCCCCTCCCCCTTTTCTGATGAAGGGTCTAGGCCCGAAACGTCAGCCTCTCTGCTCCTATGATGCTGCTTGGCCTGCTGTGTTCATCCAGCCCTGCACCTTGTTGTCTCTATTAATGTGGTGAGTCCAGTTGAGTTTTTGGTCAATGGTAATCCCCAGGATCTGGATAGTGAGGGATTCAGTGATGGTAACACCATTGAATGCCAAGGGGTAGTGGTTAGATTATGATGGCCATAGCCTGGCATTTGTGTGGCGCGAATGTTACTTGCCACTTGTCAGCCCAAGCCTGGATATTGTCCAGATCTTGTTGCATTTGAACACGGACTGCTTCAGTATCTGAGGAGTCACGAATGGTGCTGAACATTGTGCAATCATCGGCAAACATCCCCACTTCTGACCTTATGATGGAGGGAAGGTTATTGATGAAGCAGCTGAAGATGGTTGGGCCTCGGACACTACCCTGAAGAACTCCTGCAGAGATGTCCTGGACCTGAGATGACCGACCTCCAACAACCACAGCCATCTTCCGATGTGCCAGGTGTGACTCCAATCATCGGAGAGTTTTCCCCCTGATAACCATTGATTCGAGTTTTGCCAGGGCACCTTGATGTCACACTCTGTCAAATGCATCCTTGATGTCACTCTCACCTCACCTCTGGAATTTTGTCCATGTTTGAACCAAGGCTGTAATGAGATCAGGAGCTGAGTGGCCCTGGCAGAACCCAAACTGGGCGTCGCTGAGCAGGTTATTGCTGAGCAGGTGCTGCTTGATAGCACTGTTACTGACACCTTCCATCACTTTACTGATGATCAAGAGTAGACTGATGGGGTGGTAACTGGCCAATTTGAATTTGTCCTGCGTTTTATGTTTAGCACATACTTGGGCAATTTTCCACATTGTTGGGTAGATGCCAGTGTTGTAACTGTACTGGAAGAGCTTGGCTAGGGGAGCGGCAAGTTCTGGAGCACAAGTCTTCAGTACTATTGCCAGAATGTTGTCAGGGCCCGTAGCCTTTTCAGTATCCAGTGTCTCAACCGTTTCTTGATATCACTCGAATTGGCTGAAGAATGGTATCTGTGATGCTGGGGACCATTGGAGGACACAGAGCTGGATCATCCACTGGGCCCTTCTGGCTGAAGATTGCTGTGAAAGCTTCAGCCTTATCTTTTGCACTGATGTGCTGGGCTCTTCCATCATTGAGGATAGGGATATTTGTGGAGCCTCCTCTTCCAGTGAGTTGTTTAATTGTTCACCACCTTTCACGACTGGATGTGGCAGGACTGCAGAGCTTAAATCTGATCCATTGGTTGTGGGATTGCTTAGCTCTGTCTATCACTTGCTGTTTTTGCTGTTTGGTGTGCAAGTAGTCCTGTTTGGTGGCTTCACCAGAATGACACCTCATCTTCTACCTGGTGCTGCTCCTGGCATGCCCTCCTGCACACTCCGTTGAACCACGGTTGATCCCTCGGTTTCATGGTAATGGTTAAGTGGGTGATATGCCAAGCCATGAGGTTGTGCTGGAGTACAATTCTGCTGCTGTTGATGGCCCAGAGTGCCTCATGGATGCCTAGTCTTGAGCTGCTGGATAGAACATAGAATATAGCCCAGTGCAGCTCAGGAACGGACCCTTCAGTCCATGATGTTATGCCAAACATGATGCCAAAATAAACTAATCCCTTCTGCCTGCCATTGGTCCATATCCCTTCATTCCTTGCATATTCATGTGCTTCTAAAAGTCCTTTAAATGCCCCTATCATATCTGCCTCCACCACTACCCCTGGCAGTGCATTCCACATTCCTACCACTGTGTTTTTAACAAAAAAAAACCTGTCCTTCACATCTCCTTTGAACTTCTCCCTTCTCAGCTTAAATGCATGTCCTCTAGTTTTAGACATTTCAACTCTGGGGGAAAAAATTTTGACTGTTAATCCTATCTATGCATTTCATAATTATGTGGACTTCTATCAAGTCTCCCCTCAGCCTCCACCACTCCATTTAGCGCGGTGATAGTGCCACACAACATAATGGAAGTTATTCTCAATGTGAATGTGGGACTTTGTTTCCACAAGGATTGTGCGATGGTCACTCTTAATGCTGCTGTCATGGACAGATGTATCTGCAGCTGGCAGATTGATAAGGCTGAGGCCAAGTATGTTTTTCCCTCTTGTTGGTTCCTTCATCACCTGCCACAGACCCAGTCTAGCAGCTGTGTCCTTCAGGACCCAACCAGCTTGATCAGTAATACTGCTGCCGAGCCACTCTTGGTGATGGACATTGAAATTCCCCACCCAGAGTACATTTTGTGCCCTTGCCATCCTCAGTGCTTCCTCTAAGTGTTGTTCAACAGAGAGGAGAACTGATTCATCAGCTGAGGGAGGATGGTATGTGGTAATGCGCAGGAGGTTTCCTTGCCCATGTTTAACCTGAAGCCATGAGACTTCATGGGGTCCAGAGTCAATGTTGAAGACTCCCAGAGCAACTCCCTCCCGACTGTATCCCACTGTGTCCCCACCTCTCCTGGGTCTGTCCTGCTGGGAGGGTGATGGTGGTG
>NC_063352.1:875891-896655 GCF_021869965.1 Rhincodon typus | reverse complement strand
AGTAAAGGTGAGTGTAGGTAGGGAGTTAGGAAGGGGATAGGCCTCTCTGCTCCTATGATGCTGCTTGGCCTGCTGTGTTCATCCAGCCCTGCACCTTGTTGTCTCGGATTCTCCAGCATCTGCAGTTCCTACTATCTCTGGAACTTGAGCTGAGTTTCTGAATTAACAGTCTAGTGATAATACTACTAGGCCATCACCTTCCCAGTACCAATCAGGGGCACAGAATATAACACAGCGGAATCTGACCAGCTTGGATAACCCTTTTTCCCCATCAAGCTTCAGGGATATTTGGCACTGTTGAATTACAAATTGTTCACACAGTATCAAAGACATATTATTTATTTGCTAAGGTAAAATTGGCCTCCAAATCATTTGCTGATGTATTCAATTTCTAGGACACATTTCTAAATCCTGCATTAAGAACCTGGATTTTCTTACACACACAGGAGCACAAATTTGGCCACTATTCTAAATTTTGGTTTATCATCCAACTTAGTGCCATTTTGTCACGCTGTTCCCTTTAGACTTGATGCCATCAGTATTTAAAAATCTGTCCATCTCTTTCGTGAACATGTTCAATGATTGACAGCCCTCTGAATAAAGAATTCGGAAGATTCACTACTTTGTCCAGAAATTTCTCATCACAGTGCTAAATACCTGTCCCTTATCCTGAGAGGGTGTTCCCTGCTTTTAGAACCCTTGGCCCCAGCCAGGAGAAACATCCTATGAGCATATATCATGTCCAGATCTTCAAGAATTTTCTAAGTTCCAGTAAAATCACCTCTCATTCTCTTAAACACCAGAGAATACAGGCAGTGTCCTCAATCTTATCTTGTTTCACTCCAAGATTACTCTGGCGAACCTGCGCTGCACTTTTTCTATGGCACATATATCTTTCCTTAAGTAAACGGACCTGAATTGCACACCACTGCTCAGGTATGTCTTACCATTGAAGCAAGACATATTTACTTCTGTTTGCAAAATCATCTTACCATCCCTAACTGTATTGCCAACATACCACTTGCCTTCAAAATTGCTTGCTGCAGCTTTTTGTTACTTTTCAGTGACTTATGAATAAGGACACCCAGGTCCTTTTGGATATCAACGCTTCCTAATTTTTCACCATTTAAAAAATACTCTTCACATTTGTTGCTGCAAAAGTAGGTAACCACACACCTTATCTGCATTATATTCCATCTGCTGTGTTCTTGCCTACTCTCTTAGCTTATCTAAATCCCCTTGAAGCCTCTTTGCATCATTCTCACATCATGCATTCCCCTTTAATTTTGTGTCATTCATAAACTTGGAAATATGACATTAAGTACCCACATACAAATCATTGAACCAGTACTCAATCTGTATGAACGTATTCACATATTGTGTGCGCTCTAATATTGTTTATTAAGCTCCTGTGTGGGACTGTATTGAGAGCCTTCTGAAATCCAAATTCATCACTTATCTACACGACTAGCAACATCCCCACAAAACTCCAACAGGTTTGTCAAACATTAATGTCTTTCATAAATCCATGTTGACTCTGCCCAATCAGATTATTATTTTCTAATTTCCAATTTCTGTATCCTTGATGATCAGCCCTTGTATTTTCCCCATTATTGGTGTCAGGTTTGTTATCCCTCATTTTCTCCCTTACTCCTTTCTTAAACAATTTGCAATCTTCTAATTGGGGTACCATCGCAGACTCTAAAGAATGTTGCAAGTTAATGACCAATTCATTGAATATCTCTATAACCACCTCTTTAAAGAGTCTGGGGTGTAGATCATCAGGTCCAGAGAATTTGTCAACTTTCAGTTCCATTAACTTATACTTCTTATTTTTTGACAAAAACTGATTTCTTTCACTTCCTTCAGCTCCTTGGACCTGCATTATTTCTGGTACTTTATATGTTTTTGTCTTTTCCTCCAGGACGACAACACCATTTCTCTATTTTCTATTATGACTTTGATATGGTTAGAACTTTTATAACCACTCCTGTTCTCTGCCTATTTTTTGTCTTTGCTAATCTTTGCTGGCCTCTAAAAGCCACACTATGCCTTTGAACATCCTGACATCCCAGTTACGCCACAACCCAATCCCGTGAGAAACAAAAGAAAAAGACCCATATTCTCACTGTTAGATCCCCTGAAGTGTAGGCCTCAGATAATGCTCTTTAAGACCTACAAATTCTCTGATTGGCCATCTGACTGGGGCATGATCTGATGAGTACTCTCAATGGTGACTTAGTCAATATCTAACACACCTGTCTCTACACTTAGCCTGAGAAAGGGTAAATCTCAGCCACTAACTTCCTTCGTTCACCATAAGTTTACTCACTTCTCCTGTTAGGGTTTTGTTCACCATAATTGTGCAAATAATCCTTGTGATAAAAGTTACCATTCTATTTGTCTTCCTAATTGTCTGCTGCACCTGGATGTTAGCCTTCAGTGATTTAATGGTCAGGACACCTAGATCCCTTTGTGCATCCACATTTTCATATACAGGCACTTTCATTTAATTATATATTTTTGTAATAGTCTGCAAGTCTGCTCTGACCAACCGAGTTGGTAGTTCACACTATTTCCACATTATATTCCAATTGCCATATTCTGGCCTCCTCACTAAATCTGTCCAAAACCTGGTTAAGCTCTTTGAATCTTCGTCACAACACATATTCCTACTTCGCATGATTGATTGATTGATTGTTGTCACATGTACTGGGATACAGTGAGAAGTGTTGCTTTGTGCACTATACAGGCAGATCGCACTATACAGGCAGATCGCACTATACAAAGTGCATCAGGGCTCCAGAACAGAGTGCAGAATACAGTGTTACAGCTGCAGAGAAGGTGCTAAGTGACAGAGATCAGAATTAACATTTGAGAGAGCCATTCTGATAACAGCAGGGAAGAAGCTGTTCTTAAATCTGTACATATGTGTTTTCAAAGTTTTATATCTTCTGCCCGATGGAAGAGGGTGTAAGAGAGTATAATCAGGGTGGGGGAGGGGTCTTTGATTGTGTTGGTTGCTTTCCTGAGGCAGTGGCAAGTATAGATGGAAGGCTGGTTTGCATGATGGACTGGGCTGTGTTCATGACTCTCTGTAATTTCTTACAGTCCAGGGAGGAGCAGTTGCTATACCAAGCTGTGATGCATCCAGATACGTTCCTTTCTATGGTGCATCTATACAAATTAGGAAGAGTCCTTGTGTAATTTCCTTAGCATCCTGAGGAAGTAGAGATGTTTTTGTGTTTTCTTGATCATTGCGCCAATATGGGTGGACCAGGACAGATTGTTGGTGATCGTCACTTCCAGGAACTTAATGCCTTTGACCATCTCCACCTCAGCACCATTGATACAGACAGAGGCGTGTCCTCCACTCTGCTTCCTGAAGTCAATGACCAGCTCCTTTGTAGGTTGGATGACAAGCAACGGTGGTGTTGTCAGTGAGCTTGTAAATGGAATTGGAGCAGAATTTGGCCACATTGTCATGAGTTTATAAGGAGTATAGTAGGGGGCTGAGTACACAACCTTGCTGGGCACCGGTGATGAGGATTATGGTGGAGGAGATGTTGCCTATTCTTACTGATTGCGGTCTGTGGGTCAGGAAATCGAGGATCCAGTTACACAGGGGGCAGTCAAGACCTAGGTCTGAGTTTAGAGATGAGTTTGTTTGGAACTGTGGTGTTGAAGGCAAAATTGTAGTCAATAAGTAGTTGCCTGACGTAGGTAGCTTTGTTATCTAGATGTTCCAGCGATGAGTGTAGGGCTCTTGCACCAGTAGGTGAATTGCAGAGGATCAAGGCAATGTGGTAGGCTGGAGTTGATGTGAGCCATGAGGAACCGCTCTAAGCACTTCATAATTATAGAGATCAGAGCTACTGGGTGGTAGTCACTGAGGCACAGTGCATGATTTTTTTTGGCACCAGGATGATGGCGGTCTTCATGAAGCAGGTGGGAACAGCTTTGTGTCATTTGTGAACTTGGGAATATTACATTTGGTTCCCACATCCAAAGACATACATTTTAAAATAGCTTCTGATGCTGCATGCCTCCAATTGCTTTGCAGCTCTTTACATTTGTAAAGGTGCCAGATATTTAGCGTTGTTAAGGTACTGCTTTCGTACCTACTTTTTTTAATCATTTGGACAGAAGTGGCAGACTATTAAGAATCCTTTATATAGTTTTCCTGATTTTATGATTAGCTAAGACTGATCACAGAATAAGGGTTCTGAGGAAGGGTCACTGGACCCAAAACGTTAACTCTGTTTTCTCCTTCACAGATGGTGCCAGGCCTGCTGAGCTTTTCCAGCAACTTTCTTTTTGTTACAGAATAGTACAGCTCAGGATCGGGTCCTTTGGCCCATCTTTTCTGTGCCAACTCTGATGCCATTCTAAACTAAACCGATTTGCTTGCACAAAGTCTTTATCCCTCTATTCCCTCCCCATTCATGTGTGTCCAAATGCCACTTAAATGTTGCTCCTGCCTCTGATTCTACCATTGCCCCTGGCAGTGCGTTCCAGGCACCTATCACGCTGTGTAAACAAAACCTGCCTTGTACATTTCCTTTAAACACCACCCCCCTCACCCTAAATCTATGCCTCCTTGTATTTGACATTGCCACCCTGGGAAAAAGACTCTGATTATCCACGCTGTCCATGCATCTCATAATTTTATGTATTTCTATCAGGTCGCCCCTCAGCCTCTGACGCTCTAGTGAAAACAATCCAAGTTTGTCCAACCTCTCGTTATAGCTAATACACTCCAATCCAGGGAATGTTCCCGAAACGTCAGCTTTCCTGCTCCTCTGATGCTGCTCAGTCTGCTGTGTTCATCCAGCTCTACACCTTGTTATCTCAATGTTCTAGTAAACCGCTTTTTCATCTTCTCCAACTCTCCATATCTCTCCTATAGTGTGGCGACCAGAACTGCACACAACACTCCAAATACTAAAGCCTTGGGCTTAGTGGATGTGGTGGTGCAATGGTGTGTCATTGGGCTAATAATCCTGAGCCCCCAGACTGATGTTCTGGGGAGAGGTTCAAATCCCAACCTTGTGTATCATTCAATTTGAATTCAATAAACTATGGAATTAAAAGCTAGTCTCAAGGTCATTGTATCAAGTCAAGTCACCATAGTCTTACCAGCCCATAGCGCTGCTCTCTCGTTAGACAGAGAGACAACTGGTGGATATTTAACCTGAGGGCTACCACACCTCAGGCAAGGGGAGAGGTTAAGAAGGAATGTCCTTCATGGTAACCTCACCTAGTGCAGGAACTGAACACACGCTGTCGGTGCCACACTGCTTTGCAAACTAACCGTCCAACCAACTGAGCCAACTGACTCTATGGTGACTATATAATCTCTGCTGGCTGTCATAAAAACCATAATGTCCTTTTGGGAAGGAAATCTGCCGTCCTTACCTGATCAGGCCTACCTGTGACTCCAAACCCACAGAAATGTGGGTGACTCTTAACTACCTTCTCAAATGGCCCTAACAAGCCACTCAAGGGGCAATTAGGGATGCACATTAAATACTGATCCAGTAACAATGCACGTATCCCTTGACAATTTAAAAACACATTTTCCTTCCTGTCCCCCCAATCTGAAACTACATCAAAATAAACAGAAATAATTAAGGGGGCACCTGTTAGAGTCTGTCTACAACAACAAATCAGATTAATATAGCCTCTTAATGCAGTAGAAAGTCCGAAGGCTTTTCTCAGGTGCAATGTCAAACAAAATTCTACACAGAACCGCATGAGGAGATACTACGGTAGGTGACTAAAGACTTACTTAATGAGGGACATGTTAGGTGTGGTTAAAAGATGAGAGTTAAAGGGGGTAAGGTTTAGGGAGGGAATTCCAGAGTCAAACAACATGACAACAGACCATTCAGCCTAACTTGTCCTTACCAACGTAGTTTCCCAAACTAAGAGAAACATTACAGAATAAATGTCCCTTACAGACACAGTACCATCACCATTTTGTAGCTGCTACAGACCAAGGCAGAAAAGTCTTTTGTGAGGAAAGGGTAAAACATTTTCAGGAGGACTTGGGCAGGCTTAGTGCCAGGGCAAGAACATGGCTGATGGAATGTAATGTGGAAAAATGTGAGGTTATTGACTTTAGTGTGAACGACTGTCTTACACATCCAGCTTCAGCCAAGACTTCTGCAAATGTGGACTGAAACAAAAAGCTTATTCCAAGCTATTGATGTTTCCCCTAAACTCGAAAAAAAATCTAGATCCTTCAATCTGAAACCTAATGCATAACTGTTTACTGTTCACTTATAAAATTTACCATTGAAACACATTTCCTCTCCAGGAAGTAACTATCTCATATTGTGTTTCAAAAGAAATCACCGTGGCTACAAGCATAATTACAAGTTAACCATAAAACCACTTCATAGACACAGACCAAATGCCACTTGTTCAAAATCCAAACAATACATAAAAATTACACTCCTTGCATCCCACTTGAAGTTCCAAAATTTATTACATGTGGGATCTGGGGATTAAATGTCATCTTTTTCTCTATTTGATTATGCCATAAATCATTATTCTTTTAGAAGCATGTCAAAATGTAGTTACATAATTTGGACATCTTAAATGTTGATCAGCTGTGCATACTTAGATACTAACATTCAATTGTGTCTCACAAACTTGTTTGAGTTTTTTGATGACGTAACCAAAAAGATAATTGAGGGAAGAATGGTGAATATTGTCTACATGGACTTTAGTAAAGCCTTTGACAAAGTTCCACATCGTAGACTGGTTAGTAAAGTTAGATTCAATGGGATTCAGGGACAGTTTTCCAATTGGATACAAAAGCTTATCTTTTAGACTGTAGTTGGCTGCTGCTAATCTGATGTACTGATCTCAGTTTTTGGGAGCACCTCCCAGACCCTGTCACCCAGACCCATTTATTGCTAAAGGAATGGAGTATAAAAATAGGGAAGGATTATTGCAACTGTGCAATGCATTGGTGAGACTACCTCAGGAGGAGTGTTTATAGTTTGGGTCCTTTTGCTTTAGGAAGGATATAATTCCATTGGATGCAGTTCAGAGAAAGTTTATGAGATTAATTCCGGAGGTAAAAGGCTTAGTTTATGAGAAGAGATTAAGAATTTAGACCTATATTCACCACATTCTGAAGGGATGAGGAGATCTTATTGAGGTGTATAAGATACTAGGGGATCAACAAAGTAGATGTGGAGCAGTTATTTTAGAATGGCAGGTCGATGTGTTAGGCTAAGCAGCAGATTTAAAACATAGATGAGGAGGAATTACTTTTCTCAAAGGGTCAAGAATCTATGGAATTCACTATCCTATAGTGTGGTGGTTGCCTGGATACTGAATTGATTTAATGAGGAGATAGACTGATTTTTAATGAGTAATGGATTGAAGGATTATGGAGAGCAGGAAGGAAAGTGGAGCTGAGGCCACAATGAGATCAGCCATGATCATATTAAATAGCGGAGCAGGCTCAAGGGGCTGAATGGCCTACTGCTGCTTCTAGTTCTTATGTTCTTATAAGCTAACAAAAAGATGATGCTGCTACATATTAGAGAAATAATAATTCAAAAACATATCATTGCCTAGGAAGTCATCATTACCTTTCCATCGCGCATCATTAATCTTATTGAGTGTTGCTAAAGTAACTTCATCGATATTTATTACTATTTTTTGCTCAGATGGCATATCTTGTGAAAAATTTGGGGTGTTCCTCTCTGATCCAACATGACTTGCTTTTTCCCATTGAGTACGTTGTACTTCAGTATAATAGGATTCAGGGTATGATTCCTTAAAATAGTGGAAGAAAAAGAGGATCACAGCAATAGCAAGCTGAAGATGATGTCGCAACCATTGGCAAATAGTAGCAGTTTTGTTTTGGGAAACATCTTGCTCAATTGTGATACGTGCTGAAAATCTTTGACTATCTGAGTCTTCTTGTGAATCATTTTCATCGATTTTGGCTAGTTCTATTCTTCCATCTTCATGGTTCATCTTACTCACTGTCACGATTTCTTGGATTGTTGGCTTTGTCCCCTATCTTTCCACACAGGTCCAACTGTGACTGGTTTCCCATGCAGATATCTTCAAGGAAATGTCCTCATCTGTTGTAACTTATTTGAAAATTATTCTCGACTTGTAATTAATCTTCAATGCTAATTTGCCAGCAAGAGTAATGTTAAAATTATCAATTGTGATCAATAAAAATGAGATGAACCATCCAATTTTTAAAATGTTTGATCTGTCTGATTTGCTATTAAAACCATCAAAACAAAAGTAATTTACGTTATTATTCTCTTCACTAATGTGGTTATTTTATTGTCACGGCACTTCCTCAAAACTTCTTGCGTTCTGAATAGTGACAGATCCGTTAATAAATAGTTTTAAAAGTGCACGTTACGGAGCATGCTGGAGTTCTAGAATCATGTTGCGTTGGAATATGATTGCGATTTGAAACAATACCCAGGTCAATGAAGTAACAATGTTTCAAATTGTGAAAAAAATTCTAGCACAGAATTGCCTCAGAACGTACGTTCTAATTCTAATGACTTTGAAATGAGTTTTCACCTGATATTCTACATAAAAGTAGGGAATTATTTTTGCACAAAGTATGAAACAAGGCAGTAAACAGGTTGTGCTAATAAGACCAACCTGTTATAGAGACTGGATCAGATAGCTTAGAGAGACTAGATCATTTTGATCCTATTTGCTAATTACATTAATTTGAATTTGATGGCGTTAGTCAGGCATCTCTGTGGTTTAAGAAATGAATGCAGTGACATCTTTAATTCAGACATAACCTGGATCTTAGCAGACCTTTGAGAGCAGGCTGGGAGGCTGGAAAATTAGCAAAGTAGCATTGAGAGGCATTGTGGTGTTGGGGACAGATTTGATTGCTTCCCTTTGGGGATCTTCTATGCTACAATCAAGTCACCTCTTGCTCTTATAAACTTCAGAGAGTGCACATTGAAAGCTACCTTGGTAAGTGGTTACTGGGCATGCAATATACATTAGTCAGATGTGATCACAATGTCACTGAGTATACACTGCTGATTTGATGCAATGTTGTCATTTTGGAGCTCCATACACTTCAGTTCATGTCTGCTTTTAACCTGTGACAGCTGAAGATGTATGCAGCACCACACCCTCCTACCTTACCACCAGTGCAATTTAAAGAGATTATCGACTACTTACAGGTTTGTTGTTTGTTGATTTTTTTTCTGGTTATTGCCACAATTCTGCAGAGGACAGTCTGACTTCAGGACTTTTACACAAGCCGTTTGGTCCTAGATAAAGGTATATGAATAGGCCTTTGCCTTGGAATGGATTATGATTGTGAAAGTAAGCAAAACAAGAAGCAAGGAGCAGGAATAGAGACAGAAAAAGGAGGAAAAACAATACGGAAGCTGCAGTCTTTCCAGCCCTGTCTGCCTCCGGTTTATGTGCAGAATCAGCTCAAGTGCAATTCCAGTCACTTCAACACCAATTTCCAATTCACCAATTGTCCAAAATTCCATTCCTCTATCGTTGAGCATCACAATATTCTTTTGGCCACAATGCAATAAAAAACACCACAAAATACATTCCACCCCAATCAAGTCATAATGCGGACAGTGCTGGTCTTCCATGTGCCTTTTCTTGTCCTTGTGCTCCTATGGAGTGCTATCTGAGCAGCTGCAGCCTGGAAAGCTGCTGATGTTTAGCTGAGGAGACTGCAGATGGCCTCTGATGCCAAGTAGTTTGCAATTACATTATAAATTAGCTTCTGCAGGTTGGTGAGTAATTGCAGCAGTCATCAATGCTTAGGAAAGATATTTTGTACGTTAGCGTTTTCTTGATGAAGACATAACTGGAAAACATGGACTGATAATTGTGTCCCACTGTTCCACAAGCCATCACAACATGTATACATGGATCAAACCCCAATGAGACTATCAAAATGACCAAATTGCCTGATTGAGTGCTATTCAGGATAATTCTGTTTCATACCAAGTTTCATCATTAACAGAAGGAAAATTATTTATGACAAAATACCTTCATTTCACAAGAGGAGTGAAAAGAAAGGATTTTGAATTTATGCAACTTGAACTATACCCTTTCAAAACCAAAATTCACGCACAGGGAGACGATGACATAGTGGTATTATCATTGTAGTGTTAATCCAGAGACCCAAGTAATGTTCTTGGGACTGGGTTCAAATCCGCTACGGCAGATGGTGGAATTTGAATTCAATAAATAATGGTAACCATAAATTCACCACCAATGCTCAGTAGCAGCAGTGTATACTATCCAAAAGATGCACTGTTGAAATTTGCCAAAGATCTCGAGACAGAACTTTCTAAAGCCATGACTTTGTGAGGAAGTGGTGGATGTGGGCATAATTAACATGTTGAAAAGACATTTGGATAAATACATGAATAGGAAAGGTTTGGAGGGACATGGGCCAGGAACAGGCAGGTAGGACTAGCTGAGTTTGGGATTACGTTCAGCATGGACTGAAGGTTCTGTTTCTATGACTGTATGATTCTGTGACTACTTCCATCTAGAAGGACATGTGCAGCAGATAGATAGTAACACCACTACCTTCACCATCCTGACTTCCCTCCCTAAGCATATTGGGGGTCAACCCACAGCAGGTGGGACTGCAGCAGTTCAAGAAGGCAGCTCACCACCACCTTCTCAAGGGCAACTAGGGACAGGCAATAAATACTGGCTAACCAGCGATGCCCACATCCCACAAATGAATTTTTTAAAAATCTGTGGAGAGAGAAAAAGAGCTAATGGTTTGATTTTATTATGACTTCTTTGGAACCAGCTCTGGAGTCCCAGAAACCTGAGGTGAGCCTCCTAACCATCAGCCCGCTCTTTCACTCAGACACCAACCTCCCAGTTTGTCTCACAACGCTTTCTGCAGCTTTCCTCCCAGAATGAAAATCTCCTGATATGGGCATTCTTTCCCAAGGTGTGTGTGGCGAGTAGGAAACATTTTAGGCATTGCACATTGGCCTTAGAAGCATTAAGATATATGAATTAAAGGGTCTGTTGCATTTTCACATGTGTATCAAGCAGGAGTTGAGATCAAAGATTAGCCATGATTGTGTTAAATGACAGAGCAGAGTTGAGGAGCCGTATAGCCTACTATTGATCCTATTTTATAACATCTGCAGAGTAAAGCTGATACATCAGTGTTGTTAGGCTTGAACTTCCAATATTCCAGCAGAAGAGTTTTCTGAAGAAGGGTCCAGACCCGAAATGTCAGCTTTCCTGCTCCTCTGATGCTGCCTGGCCTGCTATGTTCATCCAGCTCCACACTTTGTTATCTCAGAGTTTCTAATATTCCTTGTCAGGCACCACTCAAAAGTGGTATTCAAGTCTTTCCTTCATGAAACAAATGTCTAAAATTTATTGTTAAGTATAACAACCAATAAACACTCATTTGTATGACATTTGTCCAGATGCTACTTTAATAGTCGCCTTAACCGATTGAGGAGAAAATAGGTTAAGGCTTCATTAAAATAAATAAACTATTGAATAGTGGAAAATACTTTAACTATCTCGCCAACAAGTGATTCTACAGTAGAGTCTATTTCTTACCCACAACAATAATGATGCTGCTATTGGCCTCAGCACTCCTGATCTAGGGAGAGAAAGATCATCTAAGGTCTTTCTGTTGATTATTAGCTAGCAACAAATGTGACACATACACTTGGGAATGTTGGAAGTGAGTAGGATTGGTTTTGGCTGTGATGATTTCCATGGTTGAAGAGTAAGTTACATCCGTACTTTCCTTGCTTATGGCCATCAGTGCTACATGAAGAATTTGGGGTGAGGAAACAGGGAGCTACCACAGTATTTCTTATGGTAAACTCAAAAGATCATCAGGATGAAGTCTCAAGTCTGTGTTAAGTTGCATCACTGAGGTAGGAACTTATTTTCTTTGGCATTTTCTGTATTCTTGCTGAATCAGAAATCAATTTGTCACAGACTTTTTCTCTCTTTGCGTTAGTCACCAAGTTTTCGTCATTTCCTAAAGGCAGTAACTTCTTTCTATAGTTTTCTTGATACAGGCATTTTGCTAAAGTAGTCATTGTTCATGTTTGAGCCCAGGTCACAGCTGATGTGGCTCAGAGGTCATTGCCCCCAGTCTCAAAATTGTACCTAACCAATGTCTTTCTGCGAATATAATACAACTCTAAAATGTCAAGTACAAGATTTGGTGTACTTGATTAAAAACATTAGGAAAACACCATATTACAATGCATGAGAAAACTTTAGTTAGAATAGCTATTTGCCATTGTCTACAAATTATAAAATGGGTTTTACATTTGAAAATAACCTAATTCACAGGTAAATTTTAATTTCATCATATGCACAGCAATCCGCAAGAGCAATCAATGCTCACTCAGAATCTGGTGAATTTTCACTCCACTGATTTAAAATCTGACACCTTACTTTTATGGGACTCCACTCATACTAACCTGAGGGTGTAAATGAGATAACCTAAAGATTTATCCACTGCTTTTCATCATTCATATAAATGATTTCGATGTCAACATAGGAGGTATGGTTAGTAAATTTGCAAATGACACTAAAATTGCAAGTGCAGGGGACAGCGAACAAGGTTACCTCAGAGTACAAAGGGAGCTTGATCAGATGGGCCAATGGGCCGATGAGTGGCAGATGGAGTTTAATTTAGATAAATGTGAGGTGCTGCTTTTTGGAAAGGCAAATCAAGGCAGGACTTATACACTTAATGGTAAGGTCCTGGGGAGTTTGCTGAACAGAGAGATCTTGGGGTGCATGTTCATAGTTCCTTGAAAGTGGAGTCACAGGTAGACAGGGTAGTGAACAAGACATTTGGTATGCTTGCCTTTATTGGTCAGTGCATTGAGTATAGGAGTTGGGAGGTCATGTTGCGGCTGTACAGGACATTGGTTAGGCCAACATTGGAATATTGCGTGCAGTTCTGGTCTCTCTGCTATAGAAAGGACGTTGTGAAACTTGAAAGGGTTCAGAAAGGATTTACAAGAATGTTGCCAGGGTTGGAGGGTTTGAGGCTGAATCGACTGGGGTTATGTTCCCCGGAGTGTCGGAGGCTGAGGGGTGACCTTATAGATGTTTATAAAATCATGAGGGGCATGGATAGGGTAAACAGACAAGATGTTTTCCACGGAGTGGGGGAGTCCAAAACTAGAGGGGCATAGGTTTAAGGTGAGACGGGAAAGAGTTAAAAGGGATCTAAGGGGCAACATTTTCACAGAGTGGGTGGTGTGTTTAAGGAATGAGCTGCCAGAGGAAGTAGTGGAGGCTGGTACAATTACAACATTTAAAAGGCTCATCTGATCAAGCATTCAAACATTGAATAGAAAGGGTTTAAGAGGGATATGGGCAAAATGCTGGCAAATGGGACTAAGATATCTGGTTGGCATGGACGAGTTGGATCAAAGGGGCTGTTTATGTGCTGTTCATCTCTATGGCTCTATGACTTTGTTTTTCACACCTATATTCCTTTAACTTCGCTGGAAGAGATGAGATTAATTATGAAATACCAAGTTCCTTTCCTTCACAATAAGGTGGATGTATAGACCAAAAGCAATTAATTTAATCTGTCCAACATATCTTTGTGTAATAATGCAAACATTTTATGAATAAATAACACACCATGGTAGCCCACATTCGGGGGCCATATAACTCAATTTAAACAAGCTATTCCAAATACTTTTTAACCTTTCTAATCTGCTCACTCAGCAAAAGTCTTCACAGATTTCATCCTATCAAATTAGATCACAATCAGTCTTCCTTTTCAAGAAACCTTGGCTTTCCAGCTTGCGTTGTTTTATTTTCTTCTTTTCATGAACAGGAAATATTGAGAGCACTCCCAAAGCAAGGAGGAAAAATTATCTTACATCACATGGGCAAGCCATCAAATTTCTTCACTGTGTAATCACCTTTTGTTTCTAAATTTATGAGAATACTGTATAATTTGGTAACAAAAACAGATTTTTTTCAAATGTTCTCATTGTAAAAATGATAGAACAAGTCCTGATGTCACACAAATGCAGGTAATCTGAAATGTGGAAGAAAATGTTGGAAATGTGAAGCAGGTCAGATAACATAAGCGAAGAGAGAAACAAAAGAAACTCGAAAAAAACTGAAGATGCAACCAACAGAGGCAGGTAAAGGTTAGGGGGATACGATGATGGAGAGAGAAAACAGGAAGATCTGTGAAATGATGGAAGTCAGAAAACTTAAATGGTAAAACAGCATGATAGTGCCTGGCAAAAGGAAATGGTAATCAAACAAGTAAAGAAACAAGAGAACAATAAATGGAAATAGCAAAATAATTACCAATATGTGCTGTCCAAAAAGAAAAGGGGCAATCAAAGCATTCAAAAGTGACTTGCACAGTTATTTGAAAAGGAATATTGTGCAGGTTAGTGGGAGGCAGTCTGGAAAATGGCATTAAGTTGAATGCTCATTCAAAGCTCTAGTGCAGACACTATGGGCTGAATGGCCTCCTTCTGTGCTGTAATAAATCGATTCAAGTTTGATTCCAGAAAAAGATAAACTGCCTAATTAAAATATGAGATACTGTTATTCATGCTCAGGTGAATGAGAATGGCCGTAGCACAGAAAGAGGCTTAAAGTTTTTGAGGAGTTTTGTAGCTCGGGTCGTGGATGAGGTTGTAGACTTACTTGCCGAGCCAGTGTGTTTGATTGCAAGTGTTTCGTCACCTTGCTGGGCAACATCGTCAGTGCGCCTCCGGTGAAGCATTGGTGTTCTGTCCCGCTCGTTATTTATATGCCTCAGTTTGCTGGGGTGGTTGGCAACATTTCCTGTTCTGTTTCTCAGTGGTTTGTATGTCGGGTCCAGTTCAGTGTGTTTGTTTATGGAGTTCCAGTTGGAATGCCAGGCCTCCAGGAATTCCCTGGTGTGTCTCTGCTTCAGAGACTCCATCGACAAACACATTAACCTGGACCCAATATACAAACCATGAAAAACAGAACCAGAAGTGATGCCAACCACCCCAACAAACCGAGACACATAAATAACAAGTGGGACAGAACACAGACGCTTCACCGGAGGCGCACTGACGATGTTACCCAGCAGGTGACAAAAAATTTGTATCCAAACCCACCGACTTGGCAAGCATGTCCACAATGTCAGAAAGAGGCTATTTGGCCTTCTGAGTCTGTGCTGCTTCTGCAAGAGAAATGCAGTCAGTACTACTTTCCAGCCTTTCTCTGTAAAGGTGCAATTTCCTTTATCTTCAAGTGCTTATCTGATTCCTATTTAAAAACCAAAAACCTGCCCCCCGACACTCTCAGACAGTATATTCCAGACCCTGACTATTCAATGCAGAACGTTGTTTTTTTTCACTCATGTGGCTTTTGATTCTTTCACCGACCACTTTAGATCTGTTTCCTCTGTTTCTCAACTTCTCCACCAAAAGGACATTGCTGCGCAGTCCCCAGATTGATGCACTAGGCCCAACCATCTTCAGTCGCTTCAGAAGACTTTGACCTTTTTAAATGGAAAATTTTACCACAGATCCCTCTATTTGCGTGCTACCAATAAAAGTTATTAGTAATTTGCACTAAGTCTATTTACCTGGCTCCTTGATTGATGTCTCTGCTTCTCTGTATATGTCAGGACTGTATGAAAAATCTTGGTGCCCGTAACCATCTTTTACAGATAAGACAGTGCTACAAGAATCATCTTCCGAGGGCTCAAATACAGGATTATCTGTCAATGAAGAACATCACATATAACATCTGTAAATATATTTCACATGAGGTGACATAAATATTAGTGTGATTGAATATTCCGAGGACATGTTAAGTTGGGTACAAGAACTTTTCCAATGATGGAATCACTGAGCTCTGTCTGTCACTTGCTCCTTACATTGTTTTGCATGAGAATAGTCCTGGTGTTTACCTTTCAATGGAAGAACAGTCAGGGTCGTGGTATAACGCCTTATCTGAATGACGGCCTCTCCAACCATATTGTACTTCCTAAGTACTGCAAAGCACTGAGTCAAGGTTGATAGCTTTTAAATACATCTTTGAATGGAAGAGTAAACAAGCAGACAAAACAGATGAAGAGGTAGAACTATGAAAAGATAGCAGGTTACCAAATTTGTTTAAAGTTGAATTTGTGAATACACGGTACATGATGATTGGTAAAATGGTCTTCTCTGCTACTAACTTGTATGGTTCTATCGCTGAGTTTGCATTCCTTCATGAATATCATAATGGAACAGAAGCATGCATAATCACTGTTCAAAATGCCTGAGTTTGCAGTGGATAATAGAATCAGAATATTTTGTGTTTTTGATGAATGTGATCGAATGATAAATAATTATACTCATTGATTGGTTTCTTTAGTAAAAAAAGAGAAAGCTGATGGGTGACTTAATAGAGGCCATTAAAATTATGAGTTTTTTTTTTAAGATGGAAAAGGTATGCCTCCACTTTTGAAACAGCAAAATAGAAGACTATGAATGCATAATAGTCATTGAGAAATCACCTCGGAATTTCTGCAGATATTTCATAGAACAGTAAGAATGTGGAACTTGCCAACACTGAGAGAAGTTTCTTTTATTCTTTCATGGAATCATGAGATATCACTGGCTAAGCCAGCGTTTGTTACCTATCGCTAAACAGACTTGAGAAGTTAGTGGAAATCTGCCTTTTTGAACTAATGTGGTCCATTTGGCTTGACTTTGCTGCGGTGGTTTGCTACAACTGAATGGCTTGTTTGGTCAATTCAGACTGGAGTTGAAACAACTTGGACAACTTCAAGATACAGAGGGATCTGGGGGTACAGGTCCACAGTTCCCTGAAAGTGGCAACACAAGTGGATAAGGTGGTCAAGAAGGCGTAAGGCATGCTTGCTTTCATCAGTTGGGGCATACATAAAAATTTGCAGGTCATGTTGCAGCTATATAGAACTTTAGTTAGGCTACATTTGGAATACTGAGTACATTTGGAATATTTGAAATATAATTTCTGATCACCACACACCAGAAGGATGGGGAGGCTTTGAAGAAGGTACAGAAATAATTTACCACAATGTTGGCAAGTTTGGAGGATATTAACTATGAAGAGAGATTGGACAAACTTGGTTTGTTTTCACGTTAACATCAAAGGATGAAGGGCAACTTGATCGAAGTTTACAAAATAATGAAAGGCACTGATTGAATGGATAGTCAAGAGTCCTTTTTCCAGAGTGTAAATATCAATTACTAGGATACACAGGTTTATGGTAAAAGGGGGAAAGTTTAAAGGCAAGTTTTTGTTTTAACACAGAACATAGAACATAGAACATAGAACATTACAGCGCAGTACAGGCCCTTCGGCCCTCGATGTTGCGCCGACCTGTGAAACCAATCTGAAGCGCATCTAACCTAAACTATTCCATTATCATCCATATGTTTATCCAATGACCATTTAAATGCCCTTAAAGTGGGCGAGTCTACTATTTTTGCAGGCAGGGCATTCCATGCCCTTACTACTCTCTGAGTAAAGAACCTACCTCTGACATCTGTCTTATATCTATCACCCCTCAATTTAAAGCTATGTCCCCTCGTGCTAGCCATCACCATCCGAGGAAAAAGGCTCCCACTGTCCACCCTATCTAATCCTCTGATGATCTTGTATGTCTCTATCAAGTCACCTCTTAACCTTCTTCTCTCTAACAAAAACAGCCTCAAAACCCTCAGCCTTTCCTCATAAGACCTTCCCTCCATACCAGGCAACATCCTGGTAAATCTCCTCTGCACCCTTTCCAATGCTTCCACATCCTTCCTATAATGCGGTGACCAGAACTGTACGCAATACTCCAAGTGCGGCCGCACCAGAGTTTTGTACAGCTGCAACATGACCTCATGGCTCCGAAACTCAATCCCTCTACCAATAAAACCTAACATACCGTACGCCTTCTTAACAACGCTATCAACCTGGGTGGCAACTTTCAGTGATCTATGCACATGGACACCGAGATCTTTCTGCTCATCCACACTACCAAGAATCTTACCATTAGCCCAGTAATCTGTATTCCTGTTACTCCTTCCAAAGTGAATCACCTCACACTTTTCCGCATTAAACTCCATTTGCCACCTCTCAGCCCAGCTCTGCAGCTTATCTATGTCCCTCTGTAACCTGCAACATCCTTCTGCACTATCCACAACTCCACCGACTTTGGTGTCATCCGCAAATTTACTAACCCATCCTTCTACGCCCTCATCCAGGTCATTTATAAAAATGACAAACAGCAGTGGCCCCAAAACAGATCCTTGAGGTACACTACTAGTAACTGAACTCCAGGATGAACATTTCCCATCAACCACCACCCTCTGTCTTCTTACAGCTAGCCAATTTCTGATCCAAACCGCTAAATCACCCTCAATCCCATGCCTCCGTATTTTCTGCAATAGCCTACCATGGGGAACCTTATCAAATGCTTTACTGAAATCCAAATACACCACATCAACCGCTTTACCCTCATCCACCTGTTTGGTCACCTTCTCGAAGAACTCAGTAAGGTTTGTGAGGCACGACCTACCCTTCACAAAACCGTGTTGACTATCCCGAATCAAATTATTCCTTTCTAGATGATTATAAATCCTATCTCTTATAATCCTTTCCAACACTTTACCCACAACCGAAGTAAGGCTCACTGGTCTATAATTACCAGGGTTGTCTCTACTCCCCTTCTTGAACAAGGGGACAACATTTGCCAGTCTCCAGTCTTCTGGCACTATTCCTGAAGACAATGACGACATAAAGATCAAAGCCAAAGGCTCTGCAATCTCCTCTCTAGCTTCCCAGAGAATCCTAGGATAAATCCCATCCGGCCCAGGGGACTTAGCAATTCTGGAAGGTGTGAAAATAGATAACACCTCCTCCTTATGAACCTCAATCCCGTCTAGTCTAATAGACTGTATCTCAGTATTCTCCTCGACTACATTGTCTTTTTCCTGTGTGAATACTGACGAAAAATATTCATTTAGCACCTCTCCTATCTCTTCGGACTCCACGCACAACTTTCCACTACTGTCCTTGACCGGCCCCAATCTTACTCTAGTCATTCTTTTATTCCTGACATACCTATAGAAAGCTTTAAGGTTTTCCTTGATCCTACCTGCTAAAGACTTCTCATGTCCCCTCCTGGCTCTTCTTAGCTCTCTCTTTAGGTCCTTCCTGGCTAACTTGTAACTCTCAAGCGCCCTCACTGAGCCTTCACGCCTCATCTCTACATAAGCCTCCTTCTTCCTCTTGACAAGAGATTCAACTTCTTTAGTAAACCACGGTTCCCTCGCTCGACCACTTCCTCCCTGCCTGACAGGTACATACTTCTCAAGGACACGCAGTAGCTGTTCCTTGAACAAGCTCCACATTTCAATTGTGCCCAGTCCCTGCAGTTTCCTTCTCCATCCTATGCATCCTAAATCTTGCCTTCTCGCCTCATAATTGCCTTTCCCCCAGCTATAACTCTTGCCCTGCTTTATATACCTATCCCTTTCCATCGCTAAAGTATATACCTATCCCTTTCCATCGCTAAAGTATATACCTATCCCTTTCCATCGCTAAAGTAGAAGATGGTAAGTGCCTGGAATATGCCGCCAGAGGAGGTGGTAAAGGCGGATACAATAACAATGTTTAAGAGGCATCTGACAGACTCATGAAAGGCAGCGAATATAGGGAAATGCATTGTGTGAAAGCAAAAGCTTTTTAGTTTAGAAAGGCATCGTGTGTCAGTGCAGTTTTGGTGGGACAAAGAACCTGTTCCTGTGCGGTACTTTTTTTGTTCTTTGAATTCCAAACAAGTTGGACCCAATTGCCTCTTTCTGTATTGTACATTGTTTTAACATTCTCAGGAATGTGGGCTTCACTAGTTGGGCTGATATTTATTGCCAGTTTCTAATTAAAAATGTAAGGTGATTCATTTTGGAAGGACAAACTTGAAAGCAGAATACAGGGTTAACGGAAAGATTCTTGGCAGTGTGGAGGAGCAGAGGGATCTTGGGGTTCACAGTTCCCTGAGAGCTGCCACCCAGGTGGATAGAGTTGTTAAGAAGGCACATGGTGTGTTAGCTTTCAATAATAGAGGGATTGAGGTCAAGAGCCGTAAAGTTATGCTCCAGCTATACAAAAGCCTGGTTTGGCCACATCTGGAGCATTGTGTCCAGTTCTGGTTGCCTCATTACAAGAAAGGTGTGGAGGCATTGGAAAAGGTGCAGAGGAGATTTACCAGGATGTTGCCTGGGATGGAGGGAACGTCTTCCGAGGAAAGGTTAAGAGAGCTAGGGCTTTTCTCTTTAGAACGACAAATGATGAGAGGTGATTTGATAGGGGTGTACAAAATGATCAGAGGTATAGATAGAGTGGACAGTCAGAGACTTTTTCCTAGGGTGGAGGTAGCTATTACGAGGGGGCATAGTTTTAAAGTGAGAGGAGGTAGATATAGGGGAGACGTCAGAGGTAGGTTCTTTACTCAGAGAGTGATAGGGGCGTGAAATGCATTGCCGGAGAGGGTAGTGGAGTCGGCCTCATTAGGGGTATTTAAGCGGCTATTAGATAGGCATTTGGATGATAGTATAAGGTAGGGCTGGAGATTAGATAGACCTTAGGTTTAGGGTAAAAGTTTGGCACAATATCATGGGCTGAAGGGCCTGTACTGTGCTGTACTGTTCTATGTTCTATGTTCTGTGTTCTGTGTTCTGTGTTCTGTGTTCTGTGTTCTGTGTTC
>NC_063352.1:849632-875881 GCF_021869965.1 Rhincodon typus | reverse complement strand
TGTTCTGTGTTCTGTGTTCTGTGTTCTGTGTTCTGTGTTCTGTGTTCTGTGTTCTGTGTTCTGTGTTCTGTGTTCTAAACTGTCTTTGTGAACTGTCACAGTGCTTAGGATGAAGTACTCCAACTGTTCTGTTAAGGAGGGAGTGTCCGGATTGTGACCCAGTGTAGGAACAGCGAAATAGTTCCAAGTCAGGATGGTGAGTGACTTGGAGGGGAACTTGCATGTGGTGTATCTGCTGCCCTTGTCCTTCTTGATGGTAGATATTGCATGTTTGGAAGTTGCTTTTGGAGGAGTATTAGTGAATTTTTGCAGTACATCTGGTAGGTAACACACAGCTGCTATTTTGAGTGTCAGCGGTGGAGGGACTGAATGTTAAAAATGATGGATGATGTGACAATCAAATTGTTTGCCTTATCCTGGCGGTGTCAAACTTCTTGAATGTTGCTGGAGCTGGAAATTATTGTAATTACTGAAAGTGACAAACTTGTTATTGCTATGTCAGCATAGATCAAAAATTAGGTTGGAGAGCTCAGAATCAAATTACATGAACTACCACTAACTAAATGAAAACAGAGTTTCAAAAAAAATTATAAATGGATATTGCTTGCATAACACAAATAATTATTTGAAAACTAAGTTCATTTTGCACATAAACAACTCTTGAGTTACGAAGAAAACATACCATATCCAGTTTCATTTTCATATGGATTCACATTAATTAATGATGATCTTCCTGTGACTTGGTCTCTTTCCATTGATTTCATTTGCAGAATTTCTGGCTGCTCCCACCTTCTCTGAACATCTGGTGAATCAAATGGATTCTGATGGTAGTGGGATTGCAGTGGAGATGTGTGGAAGGAAAATGATCTCCCCTGTGCACTAACACAACCAAAAACAGAACCATTTGCAAACTGCTGTATTTTTAGACAATTTACTAATGCATAAATTTCACTTTGTAATTCTGGTCTATACAACCAATTGCAGCTGTTTGTTTATTTGCCGATGATGTCTCAGCTCAGCAGAGAATTGAGATACATCACCAGTGCAGCAGAAAGCAGAACCTTGTCATAACAATTACTAAACAAGTTTAAGATAAATGAACATAACTAAATAACATTTAAACAATATATTTTTTAAAAATATCCAGTGTCTTACAGCTGACATTTCCAATTATGTAATGTTAAGTTTCAAGAATCTATTTACCATTTGATAATATTTCATTACACCAATATTCCTGCTTTTTGAAGTAATGTGATAGTATAATATGAATGCAGACTATGAGAATTTGTGCTCCCTCTGCAGAGTGCTGCGTGTTGAATAGTGAATGTACATTGTTGCCCAATTACCCCGAGGCTATTTCCTTCAAGCCTACAGTAATTACTTAACAAACACTTTTGAACTCTCTGCATATGCTACTGCTCTTCACTTAGAGCAGCCACAGGAGAATTTAAGAACATAGTACCTCAGAATAACAACATCAACAATAATGTTACCTCAGCTCACATCAGCCTTTATATACTCATTACTAATTACATGATTTTTCACATCTTTCCACAGAAATACCATTGTTTCTCACCTCTCTGAAAAACACATTTATGATTGCGCAGTCTCAAATGAGATTTGTCTCATATCACTGTAAAATTATATTTTGAAGCAGAAACAGTAGCAATTTGAAGAATGCAAATGCATTAATTCCAGAAAGGTACAGAGCAGAGATGTTGCCACAGCATAATTCAATGCAGATTCTCAAATCTCATATCTCAACATTATGGGTTACAGAATTCCCTCATGAGATTACAGCCTTATAGTGATTCTTTGTCATCTGTTATGCCATATATCATTCTTGAAGATGAAATTTTTACCTTTCTTATGCCTGTAGGCACAAAGGTCTTGTTTAATTATTGACAAGAAGTTTAGTTTCTGGGAGTGGTGAGTTATCTCACTGAAAAATATCGCTTCACTAACCAGTCGAGGTCAGATGGCACCATCATATTTCTCAGAATACTTGTGAAAGGGAGCTACATCTGACAAGTTACAGACAAAGGAAGAGCTGGCACTGCCAGTGTGCTTTTTAAACACCCTGGGCAGAATCTTCCTAGCCCCTCAATGATGATGTGGAGGTGCTGGTGTTGGACTGGGGTGGACAAGGTCAGAAATCACACAACACCAAGTTATAGTCCAACAGGTGTATTTGAAAACACAAGCTTTTGGAGCCTCAGTCCTTCTTCAGGTGTTAGCGAGAGAGGTAGTATCAGACACGGAATTTACAAGTAAAAGATCAAAGGTTCACACCATTGATGAGGATTTTACTAAAAAACCTAAGATGCTGTTAAATCTTTTATCAATTAGAAGGTTTTAATTGATTAATATGTATATGTAAATCCCCGAATTCCTTTCAACTTAGGGTCCTGAGAGAACTGAGGGTTTTAACAGTATAAAGAAGGGGTGACGTTTTAGGTCAGGCAATGCATTTTAGGTGTGAGACCTTGTTTAGAATCTTTTGTGTTTTAGTTTTGGGGGAGACTGGTTTCATTTCCAAAGTAGGAATTTATAAGATGCCACATCGACTGACTGTCTATAAATTGTGTGCTTTTTGAACAAAATAAGAAGTATCTGCAAATACAAATTCACCCTATAGCTGTGTGTGTGTGTGTGTTGGGGGGGACAGAGAGAGTGTGTGTGTGAGGGAGAGAGTGTGTGAGCGAGGGAGAGAGAGAGAGGAGGAGAGAGAGAGAATGTGTGTGTGTTGTGGGAGAGTGTGTGTGTGTTTTGGGGGATAGAGAGAGAGAGAGAGAGAGAGAGAGAGAGAGAGACAAAGCGAGCAAGAGAGAGAAAGAGAGAGAGCGAGAGAGCGAATGTATGTGTTTTGTTGTGTATCCTGAAGTCCACCTTGGAGGATGTTTACCCGAAGATCTGAGGCCGCATATCCTTCACCGCTGAGCATGAGGACGGCCTCAATCAGGATCTTGGGTTCATGTCACACTACAGGTGACCCCACCGCACTATACACTCTCTCTCTCTCACACACACACACACACACACGACAACCCCCACGTCATCAGAACAGACCGGGGACACAGCTTTAATACGGTTCACCCCTTCAATTTTTTATATATTCAATTTGGTGGATGTGGACATCGCTGACTGGGCCAGCATTTATTACCCGTCCCCAGTTGCCCTTGAAAAGGTGGTGGTGAGCTGCCTTCTTGAACCGCTGCAGTCCATGTGCTTGAATAACGTATTTTAGAGCTTACAGTGCATTGCTGCTGCCAGGCCTCTTTGTGTACAGGTACAGGGTGTCGGAGCCAGGTGCGTCTCAGATTGCTTTCCAAGTGCTCACTCAAATTCTCACAGCTTACTTTAATCCTCTGCTTTGCCCTTTAGCACAGATAGAAGGCAGGCAGCATGTGGCATTTGGCAGCAATGAACAGTCGAGGGGACTACGGTCAGCCAGGGGTTGGTCCTTCATCAGTCAAAAAAGATGGTGAGCTGTCCCAGGTGGTTCATTTGGAGTGCAGAGGCAGGAAGGACTAGTCATTTTGAGGGATGGAGTGGGTGATAGCCATCAAGTTAAATTGCTGTGTACAATATTGGGAGTGGTAGACTATGAGCCTTGGTGGGACGTTGGTGCAATGGCCAAGATAGAGTGAGTGTGACGTACCAGAGATATGATGGTGGCACTTAACCTTGCAGAGGGCAGAAGGTCATTAACATCCCAGTGGCATTACTGGGCAATCCTCCAGATTATGGACGCTGCACTGACCTGGATAACTATTTCAGACCAGCCTAGGTCCGTTTGGGGTTTAAATATCATGTCTAGGGCATGCAGGCTGGAAGGTTCTTGTACCAGCCACATTCTATTCCTGCTGAACACAAGGAGAGTGGGAATAGCCCTGTGGAGGCATGGCACATATTTGGTGAGCAAGGGAGAATTGTGGGAGGTAGCGCTATTAGACAGAAACCTTCCATGAAACTCCCCAAAATTGATACTTAGCCAATATTTGTAAAGTTCACCCTATCATTTTCAGTTACTAAACATCTACCTTTTAGATTGCATTTTATTGTTCTGTAGTCACATCATGGCCTTGAAGTTAATTGCAGCATCTGTCTTGGGCCTCCTCCAGTGTCACAGCACACTGCCATTTCAACTCCCCACGCCACCATCCCCCCTCCAACATATCTGTCTTGGGCCTCCTCCAGTGTCACAGCACGCCACACCACCATTTCAACTCCCCCCATCACCCCACCATCCCCCCTCCAACATATCTGTCCTTGGCCTCCTCCAGTGTCGCAGCGACTTGGAACACAAATTTGAAGAACACCACCTTATCTTCCGCCTGAGCACCCTACAGCCCGGAGGACTCAACATCGAGTTCGCCAAGTTCAAATAAACTTCCCACCCATCTCTGACTCTCCCTTCCAGCCTCTAAATGAATCATCCCTCTCATCGACTAACCAGGTTGTACTTACCACTGGCGTCCACCTATCATCACCATTCTGCTACCCCTCCCCCCCCCCCCCTCTTTTAATCTGCAGCTCCCCCTAAACCCACATCCAGCCCTGAAGAAGGGTAATACCCGAAACGTTGACTGCTCCTTTCCTCCAGATGCTGCCTGCCTCGTTGTGTTCTTCCAGCCTCCTGTCTGTCTACACTGCAATTGACTGGGTTGTGGGAAATGAGGGCCTGTCCCTATACACACAGCCTTTTGATCCAGGGCGGAATTAATGAGAGGACCACCTACAAATCTTGCTGCACTGACCAGTCATTAGCTTGTTTTGTCTCGAATGTTGTTGCTTGGCCACTTGTTTAAACTATTGTGACATTTCAATTTTGCCCATGGTCCTCTGCATTTAGAACGATCTTACATTTTGGAATTGAGAAACCAATATCTTGCTTTTAATTTGATAATTCATTTTCCAAGTTTTAGTTTAATTTTACTTGAAGTTGTTTAAGATGCAACATCAAATTTCTTTTCCTTTGTACAAAATTTCATGGCACAGTTGAATGGTTCTCATGGTACACCAGTGTGCTGTGCTCTAAGCACATTTAACTCAAGTACAATTCAATATTATACACAGTATGATGAGTCAACTTGAACATTTAAAGCCGGAGTACAGATCAGCCCTGATGAGAGTTCCCAGTTCCTGAGAGTCTAAAGGCATTGTGGGAAGAGATTAGGTCTATTAAAGTTGGCACTAATTGGAGAACCTGAACATGCTTTGGGCAAGGTGATAAAAATTGCAATTATTGAATTAATACACAAAATAGTTCCTGTATTATTGTTATTAGTGAGGGAAGTAAACATTACCACTTTGCTTTATATTATCATTCAAATTTTACTGAGTTAGTGATGAAATCAAAGTTCATCCCACCTCTAGTTTCCCCCTTTATGAACTAATTGCCCACCTTTGTGTTTGTGACCTCATCATCCCCTCTTCCCATCCTTTGTTTCTGCTCTCCAGATTTCACTGCCCTTCAGTATATGTTGATGAAGATGATGATGATGATGTACACGGTGCAGCAGCTCTGTGAAACTCTGAAGAGAGGTGTGCAAGCTCTATACTTGTCAGCTGTATAATGTACATAAGAAAGAATTTACAGGACTTTTCTTTAAAATCTGTTCATGGGATGTGGGCATCACTGTCTAGGTTAGCATTTATTGCCCCTCTGTAATTGCCCTGGAGACTGTGGTGGTGAGGTGCCTTCTTAAATTGCTACTGTCCTTTGGTTGCAGGACCATCCCCCCATCCACACAGTGCTGCTCAGGAAGGACTTTCAGGACTTAGACCCAGATAGTGACTGAGAATGAGGAAAGAATTATTCTTAGATAAGGTAAAGTCAGAGCTGCAGCAGACTCAGAATAGGACTGGTCTAACTTGGTTGGGCAGCCTCAAGAGTGCAGTATAGATACCCAACACCTAGACCCAGGCAGATACCCATGAGGATATGTATATATAATCGTGCAGGCTTAAGTCTGTGGAGACAGCAACAACAGCACAAATCATATCCTTGCACTTTTGGTCTCTTTTTGTCCTCACCACTTTGCCCTAGATTTCCTCCTATCCCCCACCTCCTACACTTGATTTTGCTCATCTGGCTCATCCTCAACTTTGTTTTCTTGCCCTTGGCTCCTCTCTGCCTCCTGCCTTCAGGTTCCCTACCTACATTTGATTGATTTGATTTGATTTATTGTCAGGTGTACTTAAGTACAGTGAAAACATCGAACACAGAACAATACAGCACAGGAACAGGCCATTCAGACCATGAATGTTGTGCCAAACATGACACCAAGTTTAACTAATACCTTCTGCCTTTGGTCTAGATCCCTCCATTCCTTGCATATTGGTGTGCTTATCTAAAAGTTCTTTAAATGCCCCTCTGGTATCTTCCTCCACCCCCACCCCTGGCAGTGCGTTCCTGACTCCTACCATTCTCGGTGTAAAAAACTTGCCCCTCAAATCTCCTTTGAACTTTCCCCCATCACCTTAAATGCATGCCCCCCTATTTTTATACATTTCAACTGAGAAAAAAGATTCTGACTGTCCATCCTATCTATGCTTCTCACAATTTTATTGACTTTTATCAAGTCTCCCCTCAACTTTCGCTGCTCCAGAGAAAACAACCCAAGTTTTTCTAGCCTCTTCTTACAGCTCATATCCTCAAATCCAGGCAGCATCCTGCACCCTCTCCAAAGCCTCCACCTCCTTCCTGTAATGTGGCGACCAGAACTGAATGCAATACTTCAAGAGTGGCCCAACCAAAGTCTTTTAAAGCTGCAAAATGACATCCTGACTCTTGTACTCAATCCCTGACCAAAGGCAAGCATACCTTATACCTTCTTCACCACCCTATCTACTTGTATGGCCACTTTCAGCAATCTATGGACTTAAACCCCAAGATCCCTCTGTACATCAATGCTGTTCAGGGTCCTGCCATTAGCTGTATACTTTTCCTTAACATTTGTTCTCCCAAAGTGCAGCGCCTCACACTCACCCGTATGAAACTCCATCTGCCATTTCTCTGCCCATATCTGCAATTGATCTATATCCCACTGTATCCTTTGACAACCTTCTACACTGTCCACAATTCCACCGATCTTTGTATCGTCTGCAAACTTACTAACCCACCCATCTACGCTTTCATCCAAGTCATTTATATATATCACAAACAGGAGAGGTCCCAGTATGGATCCCTGTGGAACATCACTAGTCACGGACCTCCAGCCTGAAAAACACCCCTCTACTAATACCCTCTGTCTTCTATGGACAAGCCAATTCTGAACCCACGTGGCCAAGTCACCATGGATCCCATGCATCTTAAATCTTCTGAGTGAGCCTACGGTGAGGGTCCTTGTTGAAAGCCTTACCAAAACGCATGTAAGTAACATCCACTACTCTACCCTCATTGAATTTTTTGAGAAGGTGATCAATCAAGTTAGTAGGATATGACCTGCCCTGCACAAAGTCATGCTGACTGTCTCTAATTAGGCCATGCTTTTCCAAATGTGCGTAAATCTTATCCCTAAGAATCCTTTCCCATGGCTTCCTGACCACTAATGTAAAACTCACTGATGCATAGTTTCCTGGATTATCCCTATTTCCCTTCTTAAACAGAGGAACAACATTAGCTACTCACCAGTCCTCTGGGACCTCTCCAGTGGCTAATGAGGATACAAAGATCTTGGTCAAGGCCCCAGCAATCTCCTCTCTTGCCTCTCTCAGTAACCTGGGGGTAGATACTATCAGGCCCTGGGGACTTATCCACATTAATGCTCTTCAAGAGATCCAACACCACTTCTCTCTTGATTGAAAAATGCCCTAGTATATTAGCATGCTCCACACTAATCTCACCATCATCCATATCCTTCTCCTGGGTGAATACTGATGCAAAGTACACATTTAGAACCTCATCCACATCCTCTGCCTCCAAGCACAAGTTTCCTCCTTTATTCTTGAGTGGTCCTACCTTCTCACCAGTCATCCTCTTGTGTTTGATGTATGTATAGGATGCCTTGGGAAAGCTTTTTTTGGGAGCAGTACAGGCAGATCATAGTAAGCAAGGACATACAGATCATAGGGTGAAAAAAAAAACTTGGACAGAGTGAGTCATACGGGTTACACTGCACATGACCTGTGCGAGGTAAGATCAACACTAACAAGATCAACATTATTTGAAGTTAGAGAGTCTATTCATCAGTCTAATGACATCAGGGAAGAAGCTGTTCTTGAACCTGCTGGTGCGGGTGTTCAAGCTTCTGTATCTTCTGCCTGATAGAAGAGATTTACCGGGCTGCAATGGGTCTTTGATTATGTTGGCAGCCTTTCCACAACAACGAGAGGTGTAAACAAAATCCAAAGATGGAAGTTTGGCTTCTGTGATGGTCTGGGCTGTGCACACCACCTTCTGTAGTTTCTTAGAGCAGTTGCTAAACCAGGCTGTTATACACCCAGACAGTATGCTTTCAATGGTGCATCTCTAAAAGTTGGAGATAGACCCTATGGACATGGCAAGTTTCCTGAGCTGCCTGAGGAAGAAGAGGCGTTGTGTCTTCTTGACTGTTGCATCTACGTGGGAAGTCCAGGGCAGGTTGTCGATTATCGTCACTCTGAGGAACTTGACGCTCTCCACCATCTCAAACTCTGCTCCTTTGATGTAAATGGGGACGTGTTCTCCTCCTTTATTTCTGAAGTCAATTGTCAGTTCTTTTGTTTTTCCAGCATTGAGAGAGAGGTTGTTATCATTGCACCATGTCACCAAGCCCTCTGTCTCCTTTTTGTATTCTGACTCATCGTCGTTTGATATCCATCCCACTGCAGTGGTGTCGTCAGCAAACTTGTAGATGGCGTTTGTTTGGAATTTGGCAACATAGTTGTGGGTGTACAGAGAGTACAGTAGGGGGGTCAGGACACATCCTTGGGCGGGCTCCGGTGTTGAGTATTATCGGGCATCCTCCTGGCTTTCAAACCAACTTCACAATGACCAGTAACATAAAACCAGGGGCAAAAACAAACACTCTCATACAAAGGACCCACCGTTTATAATAGGAAGGACCACAACATTTGTAGTAGTCATGTGATCACAGCTCCAGGGGCACCACTGACCAGAGTTGGAAACCCTAAGTTGGAGCCACTAAATGCAATGTGGAAAAACAACGCAGTCATCAGGAATAGAGATAACAAGGTGCAGGGCTGGATGAACACAGCAGGCCAAGCAGCATCATAGGAGCAGGAAGGCTGGCGTTTCGGGCCAGCTCTACACCTTGTTATCTCAGATTCTCCAGCATCTGCAGTTCCTGCTATCTCTGATGCAGTCATCAGGAAGTCGATATGTTAATAAATGGTAAGAAAAACAACAGAAATAGAGACAAAAGGTCAAACTTAAATTGCGCCTTTGCCATCATAGAAGTTTACAGCCAAAGATTAAGCATATAAATATAAAAAAGCAATTTAGCTTTCAGTGCAACCTCATACAACCTTGTCACAATAGTGTGTTTACCTATTTAACATCAACTTCCTTATTTGCCAGTTTCTCTATTATTTATAGGTAGAGATAAAGTCGCCATAGTCCCAGAATACGATAAGGCTCCTCTGTCAGCAGGATGAGAGGGGGAGGAGAGGGAGACAGCCGGTGGTGGTTTAATGCGAGGGTCACCCTCTGACAAGGAGTGAGGTTGGGAAGGCGAGACCTTCATGTTCAGCTCAGCCGATGCAGGAACTGAACCCAAGCTATTGGTGTCACTCTGCATCACAAACCAGGCAACTTATCGAACTGAGCCCCATTTTTGGACTGTTCCAATGAGCTATATAAAAGGGTGAGAATTAGAAGGATTTCCCTTGCCCGAAACTACTGAAATACAGAATATTTTCCTAACAACACAATCAACAGGCAACTCTCCTAATTTCTCACATCAGAGTTTTTTTTTATGTGGGAGGTGATGGTTTAATGGTATTATCGCTAGACTATTAATCCAGAAACTCACCAAATTTACTCTTTACTCAGAGAGTAGTAAGGGCATGGAAAGCCCTGCATGCAAAAATAGTAGACTCGCCCACTTTAAGGGCATTTAAATGGTCATTGGATAAACATATGGATGATAATGGAATAGTTTAGGTTAGATGGGCTTCAGATTGGTTTCACAGGTCGGCGCAACATCGAGGGCCGAAGGGCCTGTACTGCGCTGTAATGTTCTATGTTCAAATGTTCTGGGAACCTTGGTTCGAAACTTGCCAGGGCAGATGGTTCAATAAAAAATAAATCTAGAATTAAGAATCTACTGATGGCCATGAAACTACTGTTGAATGTCAGAAAAAAACCTATCTGGTTCACTAATGTCCGTTAGGGAAGGAAACTGCCATCCTCACCTGGTCCGGCCTACATGTGACTCCAAACCCACAGCAATGTTGTTGGCTCTCAATTGCCCTCTGAAATGGCCTAGCAAGCCATACAGTTGTACCAATTGCTACAAAGACTCAAAGAAATGGAACTGGACAGATCACCTAGTAGCAACCTAGGAACTGGAAAAGACAACGGCAGAAACAGCCCCGTTAACCCATAAGTATGAAAATGTCCCGGACACCACCATCACCCTCCCAGCAGGACAGACCCAGGAGAGGTGGGGACTCAGTGGGATACAGTCGGGAGGGAGTTGCTCTGGGAGTCTTCAACATTGACTCTGGACCCCATGAAGTCTCATGGCTTCAGGTTAAACATGGGCAAGGAAACCTCCTGCGCATTACCACATACCATCCTCCCTCAGCTGATGAATCAGTTCTCCTCTCTGTTGAACAACACTTAGAGGAAGCACTGAGGATGGCAAGGGCACAAAATGTACTCTGGGTGGGGAATTTCAATGTCCATCACCAAGAGTGGCTCGGCAGCAGTATTACTGATCGAGCTGGTTGGGTCCTGAAGGACATAGCTGCTAGACTGGGTCTGTGGCAGGTGGTGAGGGAACCAACAAGAGGGAAAAACATACTTGGCCTCATCCTTACTAATCTGCCAGCTGCATTTATATCTGTCCATGACAGTATCGATAAGAATGACCATCGCACAATCCTTGTGGAGACAAAGTCCCACCTTCACATTGAGAACAACTTCCATCGTGTTGTGTGGCACTATCACCGTGCTAAATGGGACAGACTTCGCACAGATCTAGCAACTCAAGACTGGGCATCCATGAGGCGCTGTGGGCCATCAACAGCAGCAGAATTGTACTCCAGCACAATCTATAACCTCATGGCCCAGCATATCCCCCACTCAACCATTACCATCAAGCCAGAGGAGCGACCCTGGTTCAATGAAGGGTGCAGGAGGGCATGCCAGGAGCAGTACCAGGCATTCCTGAAGGTGAGGTATCAACCTGGTGAAGCTACCAAACAGGACTACTTGCACGCCAAACAGCGAAAGCAACAAGTGATAGACAGAGCTAAGTGATCCCACAACCAACGGATCAGATCTAAGCTCTGCAGTCCTGCCACATCCAGTTGTGAATGGTGGTGAACAATTAAACAACTCACTGGAGGAGGAGGCTCCACAAATATCCCCATCCTCAATGATGGAAGAGCCCAGCACATCAGTGCAAAAGATAAGGCTGAAGCTTTCACAGCAATCTTCAGCCAGAAGTGCTGAGTGGATGATCCATTTCGGCCTCCTCCAGTGGTCCCCAGCATTACGGATACCAGTCTTCAGCCAATTCGATTCATTCCACGTGATATCAAGAAACAGTTGAAGACACTGGATACTGCAAAGGCTACAGGCCCTGACAACATCCCAGTAATAGTACTGAAGACTTAGCTCCAGAACTTGCCGCTCCCCTAGCCAAGCTGTTCCAGTACAGTTACAACACTGGCATCTACCCTACAATGTGGAAAATTGCCAAAGTATGTCCTATACATAAAAAACAGGATAAATACAACCCAGCCAATTACTGCCCCATCATCAGTAAAGTGATGGAAGGTGTCAGTAACAGCGCTATCAAGCAGCACCTGCTCAGCAATAACCTGCTCAGTGACGCCCAGTTTGGGTTCTGCCAGGGCCACTCAGCTCCTGACCTCATTACAGCCTTGGTTCAAACATGGACAAAAGAGCTGAATTCCAGAAATGAAAGAGTGGAGAGTGAGAGCCCTTAACATCAAGGCTGCATTTGACCGAGTGTGGCAACAAGGAGCCCTGGCAAAACTGGAATCAATGGGTATCAGGGGGCAAACTCTCTGGTGGTTGGAGTCATACCTGACACATAGGAAGATGGTCGTGGTTGTTGGAGGTCAATCATCTCAGCTCCAGGACATCTCTGCAAGAGTTCCTCAGGGTGGTGTCCTAGGCCCAACCATCTTCAGCTGCTTCATCAATAACCTTCCCTCCATCGTAAGGTCAGAAATGGGGATGTTTGCTGATGATTGCACAATGTTCAGTATCATTCATGACTCCTCAGATACTGAAGCAGTCCGTGTTTAAGTGCAACAAGATCTGGACAATATCCAGGCTTGGGCTAACAATTGGCAAGTAACATTCACACTACACAAATACCAGGCTATGACCATCACCAATAAGAGACAATCTAACCACTGCCCTTTGGTATTCAATGGTGTTGTCATCACTGAATCCCCCACTATCAACATCCTAGGGGTTATCATTGACCAAAAACTCAACTGGACTCACCACATTAACACAGTGGCTACAACAGCAGGTTATAGGCTAGGAATACTGTGGTGAGTAACTCATCTCCTGACTCCTCAAAGCCTGTCCACCATCTACAAGACACAAGTCAGGAGTGTGATGGAATACTCCCCACTTGCCTGGATGAGTGCAGCTCCAACAACATTCAAGAAGCTTGACACCATCCAGGACAAAGCAGCCGCTTGATTGGCACTACATTCACAAGCATCCACTCCCTCCATCACCGACGCTCAGTAGCAGCAGTGTGTACTATCTACAAGATGCACTGCAGAAATTCACCAGAGATCCTCAAACAGCACCTTCCAAACCCATGGCCACTTCCATCTAGAAGGACAAGGGCAGGAGATATACAGAAACATCATCACCTTCAAATTCCCCTCCAACCCACTTACCTTCCTGACTTGGAAATATATTGACATTCCTTTACTGTCACGGGGTCAAAATCCTGGAATTCCCTCCCTTAGGGCATTATGGGTCTACCTACAGCATAGGGACTGCAGAGGTTCAAGAAGACAGCTCACCCCCACCTTCTCAAGGGGTAACTAGGGACGGGCAATAAATGCTGGCCTGGCCAGTGACACCCACACCCCACAAATGAATAGAAAATAAAATTAAATAGTACAATAGACAAATTTAAGCTTCTGTTTAGATTAATCAATAATAGGGACAAGGTATTATTAATAAAGAATGATAGTTTATTTCCAGAAACTTATTCTGCCACTGGAATTATTAGAGGCCTCCAGCTGGGCAGTGGCTGTACAGTCAGGACATATACATTATCAATTTTTAATTTTCACACATGTAAGTAAAATACTCATCCTGGTGACAGTGTAACAAAAACAAATCATTGTCTGGAAAATTATTCAATTTATTTGCAGAGTTCCAAATCATATTAAATGGCAGAACATTCCACAGATTGCTGATAAACTTTACGTGCAACACATAAGGAGTATGCACCCGTAGCAGAGTTACAAATAAACAGAATAATTTGATAGGGACATTTTTCATGATATTAATGTGTTTTCTTTTTATCAGCTGCTGCCCAAAGGCGTAGAACTGTTGGTGTTACATTGCGTTTAGCATCCTTGGCCGGCTTAAGTTTATCACAGTATTCACTGCCCGAAACCGAAATAAGTGAGGAAGAGAGACAGGGTGTGTAAATATTTTTGGTATTAATCATCAAAATTTTCAAATTGACTTTTAAAGATTCCAGATTCATAGTGTTTTGCTAGAAAATTCGGTTCCACTGCTGGATGAAAAATTGTATAAACCTAACCTGAGGAAGGAACAGAAATAGAATTCTTTATTTGATTCTGCACAGATAAAATAAGCTTTATTGCTGACCTAGCGAAATTATCATACAATGAAAGGATGAAGACCATCCAGCAATTGACAATGAGCATCGAAGAGAAACGAGAGATCAGGTATAGAATGTCTACTTTCCAATGTTGACTTTAACTGGTGGCAATACTCTAATCATATGAACTCTGATCAAAAATAATCTGTGAATGTGAAAAATGTGATTGTTTGTTTCCCTCTGATTATTTCTGGAGTGGGATTTATAAAGGCCCCCACCCAATCAGCATGTGTACTGAAGCTATTCTGCCCGTTCAGATTACATTCTCTCCTCATTGCAGAATGGTGCAGCTTTGGTGCCATTTACTTGAGAGAGGGAGTAGGTAACATAAGCAAAAACTTCTCTTTAAGGTTTGTGGTGTTGGGAGATTGTGATGTTCATGATGCCCTTTTGAACTTATTCTGTGGTATATAAAGGGCTTGCTCTGATGCTTGTGTAACTTTACTTTTCCCAGCAATAGGGTAAGTGCTAGTCTTTTTTTGGTTTTAATGTTTAGAAAATATTTCAATTATCCATGCAAGGCCGCGTGCTATACCCCATTTGGAACATACTTGTAAAGATTCCTAATTAGAAAGGGTGGCACAGTGGCTCAGTGGTTAACATTGCTGCCTCACAGCACCAGGGACCCAGTTTCAATTCCAGCCTCAGGTGACTGTCTGTATGGAATTTGCACATTCTCCGTGTCTGTGTGGGTTTCCTCTAGGTGCTCTGGTTTCCTCCCACAGTCCAAAGATGTGCAGGTTAGGTGGATTGGCCATGCCACATTATCCAAGGTGTACAGGTACATATAGGTTGGGTGGATCAGCCATGGGAAATGCCGGGTTACAGGGATAGTGTAGAGGGTGTGAGTCTGGGTGGGATGCTCATCAGAGAATCTGTGTGGACCAGTTGGGCCAAGCTGTAAGGATTCTATGATTCTAGAAGCAGAATTAGGCCAGTTAGCCCCTTGAGCCTGCTTTGCCATTCAATAGGATTATGGGTGATCTGTTTGTGTTTCAAATTCCCATCTACCCCAGTAACCTTTGATCTAAAAAACTCCATCTACTTCTGCCTTAAAGAGATTCAATGACCTCACCTCAAATGCCTTCTGAAGTTTCAAAAACCCTGTGAGGGAAAAATTCTTCTCTTCTCTTCTTTGTCCTAAAAGAGTGACCCCTAATTTTAAAACTAGTTCAGGACTCACCCACAAGAGGAAACATCTTTCCACTTTTAAACTTAAGTGTAAACAAGCCCAGTGTATTCAACCTATCCTCATGATAACCCAGTCATTCCGGCTGTCAATCTGCTGAATCTTCTCCAAAGCATTTACATTCTTATGCTGCACCTACTTTGCAGTGAAACAACCCAGACCATCTTTAATCTTTGACAATCAGAACAACCAGATTTACCATCAACAGAATTTGGAATCAGCCACCTAAGCCCTTCATTGCTTTTACTTGTCCACTGTGGCTATGGGCAGCTCTGGGCCTTGCCTCCCTCATTCCAACACAACTGCCAATAAGAATCACAGTTCTGACGTCTGGCAGTGTTGATGGAACAGAGTTAATATTTCTGCTTGATAATGTTTCATCAGAACAGCTCCAATTAAAGTTATTTGACCTGAATGTTAACTCTGTTTCTCTCTCAACAACTGCTACTAGAGAAAGTGAATTTCCAGTTCAGTACTTCAGATAGAGCCACAACATTGAATCATACAGTACAAAAGAAGCCCTTTGGCTATCAGGTCTGTACCACCAAACACACTGGTCTCACTTTCCCACACTGGGCCCATAGCCTTGAACGTTATGGCACGTCTAGTGCTCATCCAAGTACTTTTTAAAGGTTGTGAGGTTTCCCCCCTCAACTACTCCCTTAGACAGCGTATCCCAGATCTCCACCACCTTCTGGGTGAAAAGGTTTTTCCTCAAATCCCCTCTAAACCTCCAGCATTTCACTTTAAAATTTTGCCGCTTTGTTATAGACCCTTCAACTAAAGGGAACAGCTGCTTTCTATTCATCCTGTCCATGACCCTCATAATCTAATACACCTCTATCAGGTCCCCTCTCAGCTTTCTCTGCTCTAAAGAAAACAAACCTAGCTTCCAGCCTCTCTTCATAGCTAAACTACTCCATCCCTGGCAACATCCTGGTGAATGTCCTCTGCACCCCCTCAAGTGAAATCACATCCTTCCTGTAGAGTGGTGACCAGAACTCCAGCTGTGTCCTAATCAAAGTCCTGTACAGCTCCAACATAACCTGCCTGCACTTATAATCTATGCCATGTCTGATAAAGGCAAGTGTCCCGTATATCTCTTAACTACCCTATTAACCTCAAACTCAAACAAGAGAAGGAACAAAAGGTTAAAGGAGATAAATCAATGGCTGAAGAGCTGTGTGTATTGTTCAGGGTTTCAGGTTTTTGGACAATTGGAATGTCTTTTGGGATAGAAAAGACCTGTTCAAAAGGGATGGGTCTAACCTAAACTGGAAAGGGACCAATATCTTAGGGAGATTTGCTCATTCTATTAAGGGAGACTTTACACTGGTAGAGAAGGCAAGTGGAGGAATTCTAAGTAGCAGTGTAAATGGAAGGATTGATGGGGAAGGTCCTGAATGTGAGGAGAGCACATCAATTAGAAAAGAAAGACAAGAGTGAGTCAGAGTATGTAGTAACTCTGAAGAACTAATTATATTTATTTCATTGCAAGGGTAAGGCTGATGAACTCAGGGCATGTTTAAGAACATGGGATTGGGATGTTGTAGCTGTTACAGAAACTTGGCTGAGGGATGGACAAGACTGGCAGTTCAATGTTCTCAGTTTTAGACACTATAGGAAGGATAGAAAAGAAGGCAAAAAAGGAGGGGGGTGGCGTTTTTGATTAAGGGATACATTACTGCTGTAACTAGGGAAGATATTGCTGAAAAATTGTCCAGTCAAAATATATGGATAGAAATTACAAATAAGAAAGGAAAGATCACCTTGATGGGATTGTACTGTAGACCCCCGAATAGTAAGACAGAAATTGACAAACAAATATGTAGGGAGATCTCAGATATATGTAAGCATAAAAATGTTGTAATAATTGGGGATTTTAGTTTTCCAAACATTGACTGGGACTACCATGGTGTTAAAGGTTTGGATGGTGAAGAATTTGTCAAATGTGTTCAAATTTTTTTCCTTTATCAATATGTGGATGCTCCTACTAGAAAAGGAGCAAAACTAAACCTTCTTTTGGGCAATGAGGCAGGGCAGGTGACTGAAGTAAAAGTGGGGGAACACTTTGAGTTTAGCAAACATAATTCTATTAGTTTAAAATTGGTTATGGAAAAGGTTAAGCCTTCCATAAAAGTTAAAGTTTTTAATTGGTGTAAGGCAAATTTTAATGGTATGAGACAAAAACTTTCAGAAGTTGATTGGAGTAGATTGTTCGCAGGTAAAAGGACATCTGACAATTGGGAGGCATTCAAGCGTGTGATGATGAGAGTTCAGAGGCATTTTGTTCCTGTTAGAGTGAAGGGGAAGGCTGGTAAGATTAAGGAACAATGGATGAATAAAGAATAAAGGGTGGCATGGTGGCTCAGTGGCCAGCACTGCTGCCTCACAGTGCCATGGGACCTGGGTTCAATTCCACCCTCGTGCGCCTGTCTGTGTGGAGTTTGCACATTCTCCCTGTGTCTGCATGGGCTTCCTCCAGGTGCTCCGGTTTCCTCCCACATTCCAAAGATGTGCAGGCTAGGTGGATTGACCATGCTAAATTGCCCCTAGCATTCAGGGGTGTAAAGATTAGGGGAATGAGTCTAAGTGGGATGCTCTGAGGGTCAGTGTGGACTTTATGGGTCGAAGGGCCTGTTTCCACATTGTAGGGATTCTATAAAATTCTATATTGAGGTTCTAGTCAAGAATAAAAGAGAATCTTTTTTTAAGATACAATTGAATCTCTTAATCAATATAAAGAGTACAGGGGTATTCTTAAGGGAGAAATCGGGAAGGCAAAGAGGGGATATGAGATAGCATTGGTAGATAGGGTTAAGGATAATCCAAAGAAATTCAACAAATACATTAAGAACATGAGGGTAACTAGACAGAAGGTAGGGCTGTTAAAGATCAAGGAGGTTGTCTTTGTGTTGAACCCCAGGAGATGGGACAGATACTAAATGAATATTTTGTGTCAGTTTTTAATGTGGAGAAAGAAATGGAGTCTGGAGAATGCAGAGAAATAGACTTTGATGTTTTAAAAACAGTTCACATTACAGAAGAGGAAAATATAAAGGTGAATAAATGTCTGGGACCTGATCTGTGTATCCCAGGATGTTGTGAGAAGTAAGGGAGGAAATTACGATACCCCTTGTAGAAATACTTGCATCATCTATAACTACGGATGAGGTGCCTGATGACTGGAGGGTGGCTAATGTTATAGCTTTGTTTAAGAAAGGTTGTAAGGAGAAATCGGGGAACTGTAGACATGCGAGTGTGACTTTGGTTGTGGGTAAATTGTTGGAAGTGATTTCAAAAATAGGATTTATGGACATTTAAAGGGGCAAAAATTGATTAGGGATAGTCAGCATGGGTTTTGTGTAAGGAGAATTGTGTCCCAAAAACTTGATTGAGTTTTTTGAGGAAGTTACCAAAAAGATTGATGATAGCAGAGCAGTAGCTGTTGTTTATTTGGATTTTAGTAAAGCCTTTGACAAGGTTCTGCATGGTAGACTAAACAGTAAAGTTAGGTCACATGGGATTAAGGATGAGCTTGCCAATTGGAAACATAATTGGCTTAACAGCAAGAGACAGAGTGATGGTGGAGGGTTGCTTTTTGGATTGGAGGCCTGTGACCAATTGTGTTCCACAGGGGTCGGTTCTGGGTCCTATTTTGTCATTTATATAAATGATTTGGATGAGAACATAGAAGGCATGGTTAGTAAGTTTGAGGATGACGCTAAAATTGGTGGCATTGTGGACAGTGAAGAAGGTTTTCTAAGATTACAAAGGGATCTTGATCAAATGGGTCAATGGGCTGAGAAATGGCAGATGGAGTTCAATCTGGATAAATGCGAGGTATTGTATTTTGGTACAACAAACAAGGGTAGGGCTTATACAATTAATGGTAGGGCTTTGGGTAATGTTGTAGAACAGAGGGACCTGGGGGTGCAGGTACATAATTCTTTAAAGTTTACATCACATATAGACAGGGCAGTTAAAAAAGCATTTGGCACACTTGCCTTCATTGCTCAGTCCTTTGAGTTTAGGAGTTGGGAAGTCATGTTGAGGTTGTACAGGACATTGGTGAGGCCTCTTCTGGAATATTGTGTCCAGTTCTGGTTGCCCAGTTATAGGAAGGATATTATCAAGCTGGAGAGGGTTCAGAAGAGATTTACTAGGATGTTGCTGGGTATGGAAGGTTTGAGTTATAAAGAAAGGCTGGATAGGCTGGGACTTTTTTCACGGACCGTAGGAGGTTGAGAGGTGACCTGATAGAAGTTTATAAAATAATGAGAGGTAGAGATAGAGTTGATGGTAGTTCTAGGTGAGAGGAGAGAGATTTAAAAAAGACATAAGAAGCAAATTTTTTACAGAGAGTGGTTCACGCATGGAATGAACTTCCTGAGGAAGTGGTGGATGTGGGTACATTTACAACGTTTAAAAGACATTTGGATAAGTACATGAATAGGAAAGGTTTAAAGAGATATGGGCCAGGAGCGTGCAGGTGGGAGTAGTTTAGTTAGGAATTATGGTTGGCATGGACTTTTTGGACCAAAGGGTCTGTTTCTGGACTGTATGACTCTATAACCTTTCCTGCCACCTTCAGGGATCTACAGATAAGCACCCCAATATCCCCTGAATTTCTGAGCTTCCTAGTGTCCGTCCATTCATTAAGTGTTTGCCTATCTTGTTACTTCTTCCAAAGCGCATCAGTTCACATTTATTAAGATTAAATTCCATCTGCCACTGATCTGACCATCTGACCAATTCATTTATTTCCTCCTGCAACCTAACACCTTCCTCCTCACTGTCAACCGCACCCAACTGATCTTTATGTTATCTACAAACTTATTTCTCATCCCTCTCTCATCCTCATTTGCATCATGTATAAAAATCACAAACACTAAGGGACCCAGCACTGATCCCTGTGGTACACCACTGCACACTGGGCTCCAGTCACACAAACAGCTTTCTACTACCACCCTCTATCTCCTGTCACTCAGCTAATTTTTACTGCATCTTGCGAATGTACCCATCCCATGAGCGGTTACCTCTTTCTCAGTTTCCCATATGGGTTCTTGTCAAAGGCTTTGCTGTAATCCAAGTAAACTGCATGGACTGCCCCACCCTCATCCAAACATTTAGTCACCTCAGAAAATTCCACCAGATTAGTTAGGCTTGGCCTCCCTCTGACAAAGCCACACTGACTATCCCTGATCAAAGCTTGCCTCTCTAAACTGACATTAATTTTCTCCTTCACTATTTTCTCCAATAGTTTTTTTCCCACTGATGATAGACTTACAGGTCTGTAGTTCCCTGGTCTGTTTTTACACCCTTCTTGTAAAGTGGAACTGCATTCACTACCCTCCAGTCCTCTGGCACCTCCCCTGTGGCCAGAGACAATTTAAAACGTGGGTTCAGCGCCCCTGTAATTTCCTCCCTTGTCTCCCACAGCAGCCTGGAATAGAACTCGTCCGGACCTGGGGATTTGTCCACTTATAAAACCATCAAAACATCCAATACAGGTAGTTCTCCTATAACATGATAGTTGTGTTCTTGCATGACCTCGTGCTATAGAAAATTGAGCTATAGAAAATCACGTTATAGGGAAATTGCTATAGAAAACCATTATACTGTACAGCAGAAAGTTTGCATTATCCAGACAGCATCCTCTATTTATCAATTACATTACAGCCAATTTGCATGAACGAAACATGTGTTATAGCTGAACTACATCAGTTTTTAAACCAACAGCCAGTAAAAGATCCATAAATTGAAACCAACGAAGAGCCATAGTATCAGGAAACATTCATTCATAAATTGAATCTAAAACCATTGGAGCTATTTGAAATCTGAATGCTTTGCTTGGCTGTGTAGTGTCTATAGATATTTTGTTGCAGATGAATACAAAAGCAAGGCTGGAACTGTATAAAACACTGCTCAGGCCTCAACTGGATTTTTGTGTACAGTTCTGTTCACATTAGAGGAAGGGCATAATTGATGTAGAGAGTACAAAGGAGATATCCGCAAGAATGTTGTTCAAGCTTGAAAATTTCAGCTGTGAGGAAAGATTGGATAAGCCAGGATTGTCTTCCTTAAAACAAAGGAGGCTGAAGGGTTTGGATAGAGTAGACAGGAAGACCCGTTTACTCTCGCAAAGAGGTAATCGTTAGAAGTCCTAGCTTTAAGGTGATTCCTGGAAGAGGACATGAGGAAAAACTTTCCAATCAGAGGGCAGTCGATGTTTGGAATTTTCTGCTGCTTTGGTAGTTCAGGTAGAAGCCCTCAACTAATTTAAGGGGAACTTGGATCTGCCCAAAGTGCTGGAGCCTGCAACACTATGGACCAGGGGCTGGGAGGTGCAATTAAAAGTTTTATTTTCTTGGCCAGTTCAGACACAGCGGGCTGAATGGTCTCTTTCTATGTCATTACTCTTCTATATTTCTGTCTAGGTATGCATTCCAAATATGGAAATTTGTTTCATAAGCTAACAATACAATATATTTATGTACCTACTATGGATTTGCGATATAAATTGTACATTACCCCTGTTTCTTGCCAGAGATCAGGTTCAGCAAACAATTGGACCATGTGCAGCGGACACAGATGTTCAGATACATAGATGCACACAGCTGCTATATAAACTATTGTTTGTAAGTATGAATGGAAATATATTGATAACAGAATCAAGAACACCATTATTTGATATGAAAATAAATGCTGGGATAATCCAGCTGTCATTTGCTGATTTTTCAACACAAGATGGGACACAAATGACCCTTGAATGGTGCTTAATTGCACATTTTCCCATTCACCCAGAAGTCTAATTTTCAACTAGAAATGACATCTGTTAGTCAAAGGATTGACTTATGGCTAGTGCATTGAGGTGAAATGAAGATGAGCAAGTGCATAATTTACTTTAATCATTGACACTTGTGTTACACTGGATGCCAGAAATGCTAAGTATCATGCAGTCCTCATTTAAAACGTAAATGCTCTGAATGTCCAACAAATTGACTGTATAAGGATTACTTGCCCAGGCATAACTGATAATTTTTAATGAGGAGTTTAGAAATGATCAAGAACGCTGTGTCACAGGAGGTTCTCTAGCTCTTGAGTGGTGTATCTTCAATATCTCACCACCACCGCAAACACCTCAACGTCCTTCCAGGTGCAATCACTGGTGAAAGACCAGTATTTTTCAGCATGACACTCTCCAATCTATGGTATTACTACAGGTCTTTTGGTAGACCCATAAGAGAAGGTATTCCTTTGAAGTTTCAGTGGATTGTGTATTGTAGGTGCAGGACATTGAATTTGTGTTCTCAAGCAAACTATGGGATATGGCCGGCATTTATTCTCCATTTTAAAAGGCCATTAAGAGTCAACCACATTACTGTGGGTCTGGAGTTGCATGTAGTTCAGAACAGGTAACGACAGCAGTTTCCATCCCTAAAGGACATTAATGACCCAGATGGGTTTTTCTGACAATCAGTTGATGGTTTTGTGGTCATCATTGGATTCTTAATTCTTAATTTTTATTTAATTCAGATTCCGCCATCTGCCATGCAGGATTTAAACCCAGATCCTCGGAACATTAAAGACCAAAAGAACTGCAGATGCTGTTAATTGGAAACAAAAGCAAAATTGCTGGAAAACCTGCTGAGCTGCTGAGCTTTTCCAGCAATTTCTGTTTTTATTTCCTCAGAGCATTATTTGGATCTCTAGATTAACAGTCCAGAATAACACCACCTTGCCAGAATGTAATAAGTATTCCCTTTTGGTTTTAGAAGAATAAAGCAATAAGTCCTAGCAGTTTGTTACAAAGATAGATTGGTAGAGGTCTGAAGTTAGACATATTATACGCACTTCGCTCAGATGGATGTCAGTGTACAGACCTTAAAGGAGAATGGAAAGTGTCTCGGATTTCAGGTTTTTAATCTGGATATCTCTTGGTATCACCAATAACTAGGAGAATGTCACATCCTCACTGACCCTTTTCCTGCCCAATATTTGATCAAATAATACATGATCCAAGGCTAATGATATATATCTGTTTTATTTTTGCCAACTTCAGTAAGGAAATCATCTGTAATGGCTAAAATAAATACAAAAAACTGTGGGTGCTGGAACATTCCAATCAAAGCCATGTTCTGAAGAAGAGCTATATCAGACTATAATGTTAATTCTGTTTCTCTACCTCCATCCGCTGCCTGCCAGGCTGAGTTTCTCCAGCACATTCTTGTTTTTATTACACCTGGGTGTAATCACTTCTCTTCCACTTCCATGCCATTAACACTGGTGTCCCATAAAAATCTAGACTTGGGCCCCTTCTATGTCTCAACAACTTGCTGTCACTTGTTGACATCCAAAAACAGTGCATCAATTGTCACAAGGGGTGGCACAGTGGCTCCGTGGTTAACACTGCTGCCTCACAGTGCCAGGGACCCGGGTTTGATTCCAGTCTTCGGTGACTGTGTGGAGTTTGCACGTTTTGACCACTACTGCATGGGTTTCTTCTGGGTACTCTGGTTTCCTCCCACAGTCCAAAGATGTGCAGGTTTGGTGGTTTGGCCATGGGAAATTGCTTTGTAGTGTCCAGGGATGTGCAGGTTATGTGGGTTAGCCATGGGAATTGCAGGGTTACAGTGATAGGGTAGGGGGATCAGTTTGGGTGGGATGCTTTTTGGAGGGTTGGTGTGAATGGGCTGAATGTCCTGCTTCCACACTGTAGGGATTCTATGATTCTAAGTTGGCTGGTTCACCAGCACCTTCACCAGTGCAGTTATTGATGGGCAGTAAACTCACATCCCATGAACAAAAGAAAAAACCCAGCTGAACCTCCATACCACCTCTTTTGCCTCCTCCACTGTCTCTGAATTATCAGGCTGCTTGTCTGGCATCCTGTGCTGAATGAGTAGAAATTTCCTCCAGTTAAATATTGGTAAGACGATAGCCAATATGTTCAGTCCCTGATAAAACTTCAGTTCTTTAGCTAGCAACTGGCTCTAGGGAGAGGCTGAATAGACTAGGGCTATTTTCCCTGGAGCATCGGAGGCTGAGAGGTGATCTTATAGAGGTTTATAAAATCATGAGGGGCATGGATAGGATGAATAGCCAAGGTCTTTTCCCCAGGATAGCGGAGACCAAAACTAGAGGACAAAGATTTAAGGTGAGATGGGCAAGATTTATAAAAGCGAATGGGGTAACTTTTTCACGTAGAGGGTGATGTGTGTATGGAATGAGTTGCCAGAGGAAGTAATGGGGACTGGTACAATTACAACATTTAACAGGCATCTGAATGGGTATATGAATAGGAAGGGCTTAGAGGCGTATGAGCCAAATGCTGGGACTAGATTATTTCAGGATATCTGGTTGGCATAGATGAGTCGGGCCTGTTTCCGTGCTGTACAGCTCTATGATTCTGCAACTTTGCTTATCTGAGGCTAAATCAGATTGTTCACAACGTGTGTCATTTCTGAACTGAGATGACATCTGACCACATGTCCATGCCCTTTCTAAGACAATCTATTTCCACCTACATACAATGACACAGTTCTTGCTGCATGAAAACCTCTGCCAAGCCTTTGTTACCTCTAGATATGACTCTCAATTCTACCTTCCCACATTCTATATTCAGTTTGTATTTTTTTCCTCTTTATTCATTAATGGGGTGAGGGCATCGCTGGCCAGGCAGCATTTATTGCCCAACCCTAACTGCCCAGAGGGCAGTTAAGAGTCAACCACATTGCTGTGGGTCTGGAGTCACATGTAGGCCAGACCAGGTAAGGATGACAGTTTCCTTCCCTAAAGGACATTAGTGAACCAGATGGGTTTTTCTGACAATTGACAATGGATTCATGGTCATCATTAGATTCTTAATTCCAGATATTTATTGAACTCAAATTCTATCATCTGCCATGGTGGGATTCAAGACTACGTCCCCAGAACATTATCTGGGTCTCTGGATTAACAGTCCAGCAATAATACCACTAGGCCACTGCCATTGTTGATGACATCAAAAACTCTGTCACTACCTTTCCATAAAGGGCCTCATCATAAAATCTTGCAGAGTTACAAACCAAAATAATTTAAAAACTGCAGGCATTTGGAGGAAATGGACAAGTGGGGGAAATGTGTGATTACAAGGCACATCTTTCTGTGTTGGTTTATGGAAAAACTGAGAAATGGAGGTGTGCTACCAGATAAATAAAAAGATCAATATTGACTAATTAGCATCATTTTACAATTTAATGTGTTCCTTTATTCCATTTTTTTATAGTCTCTTCGACGTTTTCGGGAGAATATGTTTATATATTTCCAGTCAGTTCATCCTTGGAAAAGATCCCTGAAAATCATTGGTGGGAAATTTGGAACAAGTGTTCTGTCCTATTTCACATTCCTCAAATGGCTGCTTATGTTCAACCTGTTCTCCTTCTTGATAAACTTCAGCTTCATCACCATCCCACAATTCTTTGATATGGGCACTAACAATGTCACTTTCACAGGGATGGAGCTGCTCACTGGTTCAGTAAGTATCATTAATGTAAAAACTGTTTTTATTTTTGTGCTTTGTTAAACTGTAGACAGAAGTAAGAAAGAACTGTTTTAAAACAAGTGTTTGATTGGACTTCTGCATGTTTTGAAAAGCAAGTAACCTGATAATTATGGCAAGCATCATGTTAACAGCTGCTTGAACAGGCGGAAATTGAAGTGGCTGCAGATAAACTGGAGCTGTGAGGCTCTGGGTACAGCTGGATCTATGGATTAGTAACCAGGTATCAATGACAAAACCTGTTGTCTGCCAATAAACGTGTGATTGGTTATTAGCTAGCTGAACAGCTTGGGGTTGGGAGCAAGGTCCAGGGAGAAATTTTTTGGAACAGGAACTGTTTCTCTGATCTCTGCAGTCAAATAATTTTAAACAACTGAACAGAATAAGATTAATCTCAGCAAACTGTGAATAGGGACCACTCAACTGCCTTCCCACATTTTGTGTGTGTTTGTGTGTGTGTGTGTGTGTGTGTGTGTGTGTGTGT
>NC_063352.1:829439-849532 GCF_021869965.1 Rhincodon typus | reverse complement strand
TGTGTGTGTGTGTGTGTGTGTGTGTGTGTGTGTGTGTGTGTGTGACTCTTTGTGAGACAGAGTGTGTGTGTGTGACTCTTTGTGAGACTGTGTGTGTGTGTGTGTGACTCTTTGTGAGACTGTGTGTGAGTGTGTGTGACTGTGTGAGTGTGACTCTTTGTGAGACGGGGGTGTGTGTGTGTGTGTGACTCTTTGTGAGACACAGTGTGTGTGTGTGTGTGAGTGTGTGAGACGGTTTGGGTGTGTGACTGTGTGTGACAGTGTTTGTGTGAATGTGTGTGTGTGAGTGCATTTGTATTTGTGTGTGTGCGCATTTGTGTGTGTGCGCATTTGCATGTGTGTGTGTGACTCTGAGACAGTGTGTGTGTGTGTGTGTGTGAGTATTTGCATGTGTGTGTGAGACTGCGTGTGTGTGTGTGTGTGTGTGTGTGTGCGCACATTTGCATAAGTGTGTGTGTGTGTGCATGTGCATGAGCGTGTGTGGGGGGCGCGTGGTGCATGTGTGAGAGAGCAGGAGAGAAAGAAATGGGGATTTATTTGCATTTCCTGTAAAATATTTAACTTTGGTGATAACTCTGTGAATAGCAGGGGCTTCGATTTCCAGTGTATTACCCTAGTGCGCGTGTTGCCCTAGTGAGCGTGTTGCCCTAGAGAGTTGCGAGATTAAATTATGAGTAATTCCAATGAGAAGAGAAACAATATTGAAATTAAAAGTTTGCATTGGTAGAAATATCTCAGCAACTCAATTATTTTCAATGACTTAATCGAGCTAAATGCAAATAACTGCCAATAGTCATGTTTGGAACTTGAATTCATAACTTCAAACAATTTGATAAACTGCAAAAGTCTTTTGAAAATAGAGTTTATGTACATTCCTTAAGATGTAGATAAAATGTCAAAAGAAACATTAATCATGCTGATTGCCACCTCACCACACTGGTTTTACACTTCGCCCAATCTTATAATCCACTGCATTGCATCCAATCCTCTTAGTGAGGTTCTAATTTATAACAAAGCTTTGAATAATTTAGTAAAAGGCAAAGTCTGTTGGGAAATATGTTGTTATTAGAGCCATCGGTACCTATGACTTTAATCATTATACTCTCATTTTAGGGATTGTCCTGAACCTTGAAATGATGCAGAATAGAGACAGGATCAGAAGAATATAGACAAGTTAACAGCGTGTAAAGTTATACATTTTGAGGGAAAAAGAAAAAATGAAACAATCTGCCGTCTAATTGCAAGATTCTCAAAATTAAAGGATGAGAGTGTTTTCAGGGTCTAGGTCATGGCTTATAGTACACGGGGACAGTGCAAATTTGCTCTTGGAAGCCCCCAGAAAGTAAGAACAAGTCAATCATGGGGGTAACCATCAGAGCAAAGGAAAATTATGACTAGAGCAACAGAATTTAATTACAGCCAGTCACCTTCATCCACAACACCTGTCCCAACAGCCCTTTGTTTGCAATGTGGTGTAGGTTCAAATTAGAATCTCAGTAACAAGTTGAGGGCTATACGTTAATTCGCTCAATAATTTCCATCGATGACATGTATATAATATTAAAAGGTTTCAATAATCTTTAAACTGAAAAAATCCATAAACCCCTGATCATGGAAGTGTGTTATAGATTTTTTTCAAATGTTTCTGTGCATTTAGTTTGGATCAGTGATATCTTTGTTATTGACTGTGACAAGCTAAACTTTTCCTTTTTACTGCAGGGTTATTTTACACGAACTGTGTTTTACTATGGCTTTTATACAAATGCGAGCATTCAAGCAAATCCCACTGCCAAAATGTACAACATGCAAGTTGCTTACTTCCTCACAATTGGATGCTACATGCTGAGTTGCTTTCTATATCTGGTTTACAGGTAATTGGATATAATTCTTTCAGTTCTTAAACCATTTAGGATAATAAGACCATAAGACCTTAAGATACAGGAGCAGAATTAGGTCAGTTGGCCCGTCAAGTCTGCCAAGCCATTCCACCATGGCTGATATGTTTCTCAACCCCATTTTCCTCCCTTCTCCCTGTAACCCTTGATCCCCTTACTAATCAGGAACATAGATGGCACGGTGGCTCAGTGGTTAGCACTGCTGCCTCACAGCACCAGGGACCCAGGTTCAATTCCACCCTTGGGTGACTGTGAGGAGTTTGCACATTCTCACCGTGTCTGTGTAGATTCCCTCTCTGTGCTCCGGTTTCCTCCCACAGTCCAAAGATGTGCAGGTTAGGGTGGATTGGCTGTGCTAAATTGCCCATAGTGTTCAGGGATTAGGTGGGTTATCGGGGGATGGGTCTGGGTGGGATCCTCTGAGGGTCAGTGTGGACTTGTTGGGCTGAAGGAGCTGTTTCCACACTGTAGGGAATCTATGTCTATCTCTGCCTTAAATACATTTAATGACTTGGCCTCTACAACTTTCTGTGGCAATAATTTCCACGGATTCATGATCGTCTGGGTGAAGAAATTCCTTCTCATTTCAGTTCTGGAGGGTCTTTCTTTCACACTGAGGCTGTGTCCTCAGGTCCTAGTCTCTCTGACCAGTGGAAACATCTTCTGTGCATCCATTCTATCCAGGCATCTGAGTATTCTGTCAGCTTCAATAAGATACCCCCGTATCCTTCTAAACTCCATTGGGTACAGATCCAAAGTCCTCAACTGCTCCTCATTTGACAAGCCCTTTGTCCCTACAACCATTCTTGTAAACCTTTTCTGGACTCTTCAATGCCAGCACGGCCTTCCTTAGGTATGGGGCCCAAAACTGCTCACAATATTCCAAACGCGGTTTGACCAGAGCCTTATACAGCCTCAGCAGTACATCTCTGCTGTTATATTCTTGCCCTCATGAAATAAATGCTAACATTACACTTGCCTTCCTTACTCCAACTGAACCTGCATATTAACATTATGAGAGTTCTGGACTCCTACGCTCCTGTGTACTTCAGATTTCTGAAGCCTTTCCCCATTTATAAGATAGTCAATGCCAGTGTTCTTCCTACCAAAGTGCATAACCTCACATTTTCCCACATTATATTCCATTTGCCACTTCTTTGCCCACTCTCCTATGCTGACCAATGGGGTTTATTTACCTCCATTTACTTGCGTTAGCTATAGATGTTTCTATGAGTAGATATAACCATTCCAATATTAGCTAGCAGAGAAAATATACTCCAGCATCTTTCTTAACACACTGTGTTGGCAGATCAGAGTTAGCTGGGTGGTGATGGTGTCATGGTATAGTTGCTGGACTAATAATCCAGGAATTTAAGAAATGTTCCCAGAATCTGGGTTCAAATCCCACGATGGCAGATGGTGAAATTTAAATTCAATAAAATGTAGATCGTGGTGGCTTCAGTGACATCTTCTAACTGCATAACTGTGACTGAGCATGGCCACTTTGGAAAGCCAGTGCTGATCCAGGAGCAAAATGGCATATTGAAAATGGCACGGGCAGCAGAGACGCTGGTCTTTCAGCAGATATCCTCTGGGTGATAATGTTCTGGGAACAGCAGATGGTAAAATTGGATAGATTTGAACATGAGGGAGACCATGGGGTCAGTGTTGGTAGTTAATGAGGTAAGTTTAGTAAGATATGCTGACAGATCTCACTAGGCTTCGCTGTGCAAAATCCTTCTAAAAAACCGAAATTGCTGACATTTAGCCAAAACACATAAGATTCAGCTGTAAGTCAAAAAAGAGTATTCCTGTCGAGAGAAACAAAACTCAGGCAGGTTGTTGAACAAGATTCACTGTTCGAGTTTTACTTTTGATAGAAACCAATTTCACCTCAATGTTTGGCATGAAAATCCAATACCCGTTATTTAAAGGAAGTTAAGAATATACTTAAAGAACAGAAGGGATCTTCCCAATGTTAACCTCAAAAACAGGGAGCTTTATTTAGTCCTGGATTGAAGAATAGTTCACATAAAAGGAAACATTTTTGAACTTATGCACCGACCTCAAACTGATAAACTGCCATATTATCTCTTTCAGCTGCTGACTACATTCTACATATCTTTACACATTTTCTCTATTTGTTTCTGATTCCCACTTTTGCAGTTCTCATTAGGCCTGAGAAACTATTTGATGCTAATTCCAAGTTATTCTGCTCTTTAAAGATGTTCCATTCCAAATGGTCCATTAAAAAGTCCTGACATCCCTCAGCTTAGCAATTGTCAAAACAATTCATAAAAGAAGAAATAGAGAAAAAGCAGCCTTTATGAGGACAGTTAATAATAATTTAGTGGATTGTATGTTTAATTAATCATTTTTCTACTTTAGCATGGCAAAGTCGTTCAATGAAAACTTTATTGCAGTTGGCATCCTGAGTGGTGATGCAGCCAAGCTCCTGTGTTCCTGGGACTTCAACATAACAAATGAGAAAGCAGTAGAACTGAAAAAAAGAAACATTAGCAGGCAGTTAAAGGTATGTGACATGTAGCACCATATAATTTATAAATTCGGAACAGTTCATTTTATGCAACAATTACTTCTATGTCACGTTAAAAAATGTAATCTATTACAAATATCGTAAAAAATACATAATCCCATTTTTAAAATATCCATAGCTCAACCTGAAAAATTTATATAAGGTCTTCTAAAAATAGATAATGGACTCTTTTAAAGTCATTTCACTTTATTTCACTTTAGTTCTCTTTAGAACAACGAAGGATGAGAGGTGACTTGATAGAGGTGTACAAAATGATCAGAGGTATAGATAGACAGCCAGAGACTTTTTCCTAGGGTGGAGGTAGCTTTTATGACGGGACATAGTTTTAAAATGAAAGGAGGTAGATATCGGGGAGACGTCAGAGGTAGGTTCTTTACTCAGGGTGGTAGGGGCGTGGAATGCATTGCCGGAGAGGGTAGTGGAGTCGGCCTCATTAGGGGCATTTAAACGGCTATTAGATAGGCATATGGATGACAGTATAAGGTAGCGGTGGAGGTTAGTTAGACCTTAGGTTTAGAGTAAAAGTTTGGCACAACATTGTGGGCCGAAGAGCCTGTACTGTGCTGTACTGTTCTATGTTCTATGTTCTAATGCATTGCTTTGAACTTAATAGTTTGGAGGAGAGGCCTTGGAAGAGAGTAGCAGCAGCATAAACAAATAAAGAGCACACTCGGGAGAAAGCATGCTTCTTTTTCACTGTGTTCACTTAATGTTATTATGCTGGTCTGCTTTGAGGCTTTTCCCTTCCTGGCTGATGCTGTGTAAATAAAAAATCTGAACCAAGAAATCTTTTTAACTAAGAGCTTCCATCTTGCTGAGGAAGTTTCAAGCGAATCCCCATCCAACAACTTACTCTGAAACTTTGAGCTGAAACTTGGCAGCTGTAAGAAAATGGCCCACAACAGCGGAGAGATCCCATAAGATTCAAAAACAACTGTCAATATTTCGTCTGAGACAACCCCCTCCATTTTTAAGACGAAATATAGATTTACCCTAATTCCTGATGTTTGTAGGTCTTTTATAGAATTCCAGAATGTGAATCCACACCTGCACCAATGTGTCTTCAACGTGTCATGCCCTCTCTATTGAAATCCATCCATTAGTTTTGAGATATAATATTTTGGTGCATCTCCTGCCAACACATTTGAACAGGAAATTGCCATCATTGATGTCACCAGTGTGCGCCCACCCTGAACTGGAACTAAAACCAAAAGCTGCAAGCCCCATGTTGGTGCCTCTCCCCACTGACAGCTCCCTTCCCTGCTGGTCATTCTCCTCATTGTTGGCCACCTCACTGGATCTCCCGTTGGCTGTTCCACTGGCTACCCCGCTTAATGTCCAGCTCATCACTCCACTCAGAGACAGACTGATTTTTTAAAATTTTGATTTGATTTATTATTGTCATATGTACCTAGGTACAGTGAAAAGTTTTGTTTTGTGTGAAGTACAGGTAGATTATGCCATACAAAGTGCATAAGGGTCTGAGCACTCCACTGACTCAATAGTTTTGAAATGAATTTCTGGGGCACCAGGTTGCCACAAGAAATGAACTTAAAGTATGAAGCCATTACCCAAGTCTCATGTCTTCACCAATGGTGACAGCAAAGAGATAGTGACTACATGGGTTGTGATGGCATCCCCTTCACTGGCAATGGTTACAAAAACAGCCATATTGTTCATAGACAAACCAACAACACAGATGAAAACATTGCCTCAGTTAATTAAAGCATTATAAAATCACAGACACCCCAAATTCAGCTCACCTGTCATTTTGAACTGAGCCCCAAAGGCACTCCTGAATATGAGAAATCCTGATCAAGCACCTCATTTAGCCCTATTACATTAATTACCCAATGTCACGTCCCCCATAGAGACTGCTAACATTTGAAAAGATATTTGAATTTTTTGTGAAAGGATCACATAACATTGTTCACAAAGGGAGGTAGACAGAAAGCAGGAAACTACAGACAAGTTAGTTTAACATCTGTCTTTGGGAAATTGTTGGAACCCATTATAAAGGAAATAATAGCAGGATATTTGGAATGTCAAAGTGCAATCCATCAGCGTCAACTTGTGTTTGACTAACTTGCTGGAGTTCTTCAAAGATATAACAAGCCAAGTGGATAATGGGGCTCCTGTAAATGTTGTATATTGGGGAGGTGATGGCCTAGTGGTATTATCGCTGGACTGTTAATCCAGAGACCCAGATAATGTTCTGGAGACGCAGGTTCAAATCCGCAATGGCAGATGGTGGAATTTGAATTCAATAAAAATCTGAAATTAAGAGTCTAATGATGACCATGAATCTATTGTTGATTCTTGGCAAAAACCCATCTGGTTCACTAATGTCCTTTAGGGAAGGAAACTGCCATCCTTACCTGGTCTGGCCTACATGTGACTCCAGACCCACAGCAATGTGGCTGCCTCTAACTGCCCTCTGGGCAATTAGGGATGGGGCAATAAATGCTGCCTAGCCAGCGATGCCCTCATCCCATGAATGAATAAAATAAAACTTGAAGAATGAGGAAGGATGTAATTTTGTTGGAGGTAGTTCGGAGAAGGTTCACTAGATTAATTCCATAGATGAAAGGCTTGTTTTATGAGGAGAGATTGAGCAGTTTGGGCCTATATTCAGCACAATTTAGAAGGATGAGAGGAGATCTAATTGAGGTAACTAAGATACTAAAAGGAATTGACAAAATTGACACAGATCGGATATTTCCCCTAGTGGGCCAATCAAGAAAGAGAGGTCAGAGTTGTACCTAAGGCTAAGGTTTAAAACAGAGATGAGGAGGATTTATCTCTCTCAAAGGATCGGGAATCAATGGAATTCACTACCCAGAGTGGGATGGACATCGGAACACTAAATAAATTTGGTGAAGAGATAGATTTTTAATTGGTAATTGGTTGAAAGGTAATACGGAGCAAGCAGAATATAGAAGTTGAAGCTGAGATAAGATCAGCCATGATCGTATTAAATGGTAGAGCAGGCTCAAGTAGGATCATATGCCTGGTGTGCTCTGAATTCTTATGTTCTTATTACACATTTTAAATTTTCACTCAAACTGGGAAAGTAAAAATAATTTTGAGGAACCAATATTTATTAGGCAACTTAACTTGAAGCTACAGAAAAGACCTACATGTGACATCAGCATGACCAAAAGACTGTCACCATGGTTCTATTTCACTCTAAAGTGGACATTTTATTCTCCAGGAAGCATCCCAAGATTATTCTCTCCTTCCTTTTCCCTTTCCCCACCAGGAAACTTCAATGCCAGGACTGACTTTCAATATGAGCATTACGCTGGAGTTTTGTACCTCTACCAGAACTTGGTGAATTTTCTGGCCATATTTAATCCTCACAGACTAGGTCTCCAATGTGTGTACGAGCTTCCACTTCCTATGTTTCCGTCTTTCTTTCTCTTCCCCCAACTCCATTCCAACTTAGAATTAAATAGATAAAGTATAACTGTTCAGAGAACTGTTCAGAGAACTTTCACATTCTTAAGACCTCCCTTTGAGAAGTAGACTTTAACAGTCCACCCATCATCACACATACTCTCCCCATTGTCTACAGTGTTAATACCTTGCTGTCCTTCCCAAAGAGAGAGAAAAAGCCAAAGCCCATCTTTACAACCAAGCCACCCAAGCTTCTTGTCAGTCAGAATTCATGACAGGTCAGATAATACACTTCATCCCTTCACTTCAGCTTAAATTAAGGAGACATCCCAAAATACAATAGCTTGTATTTATAACACCTAAAAGCTGTTTTTGTTTCAGTAGTGCTGTACAAGGTGGGTAGGTACTTCTGCCAATGAAGAGTATTCCTAGAATGACTTCTCAATGGAAAAATTGTCTTCTATAATCCAATACAGAGAGGTCACAATCAAAATAAAGAAACATTTGAAGGAATGCAGCAAGAAGGAACAAAACAAAGTGCATTGTATTTTGATAAATTAAATTCCTAATCTTTTCCATGTAGGATCTCCCAAGAGAAAACAGTCATTTTCTTTCAGGGGAAATTAGTGTTGATTTGGCCAGTGATACCCACAGCCTGCGAGTTACAAAGAAAAATATACTACACCATATGTTCACTCCATAGTGAGGAAAGGTTGACATTGTGTTACAGCTGAACTGTTGTGAAGTGTCACTAGAAACTTTAACTTTGTTTCCTCTTCATCAATGTTCCAAGGCCTGCTGAGTTTGTCCAGTAGTTTCATATTCAAGATTTGTCAAAATAATAAAAGAGTAATCGATGATTCTGTCATTAGCTTGAATGAGGAGGACCAGAATCAAACCAAATGTTGCAGTTTATTTATCTAATCAAATAACTTCTCTTTGTTAAATGTTTACAGACAAATTCCAAGAAAATTAGTGCATCAAAATAGAGCAAATTAATCTATTTTTACGGAAAAATGATAGCATTTCAAAATTCAGGAAGACTATAAGGGATATTTGCAGTTAAAAGTCTGAATTGTTCATACTTACAGGAAATGTTATCAGAAAAAATGCACTACCATCGGCACCTATCAACAAAACAGAGAATACTGCGATATTTAATTCATCTGATGGCCTGGATTATTTCATTAGGAACAACATTTGGTTGCTGTTTTGGAATTCATTCCTTTTCGATCTCCAATTTTAAGGTATAATTTTATTGATTTTGCATTTTACTTTTTCACGTGTTGATGTACTGAATGCATGATGGTGCATTTGTGTATCACAGAATCACAGAATTGTTACAGTTCAGGTGGCCATTTGGTCCATCATTCAGCACCAGCTCACTGAGCATTTTAACTTTGTGCAATCTTGCCTTTTCCCTATGACCCTATACATTATTCCACTTTAAATAATTATCTGATGCCCTCTTGAATGCCTCAATTTGAATCTGCCTCCACTGCACTTCCGGCAGTACATTCCTTAAAGCAGTGAGTCCGAACTACAAATGTAGGAAAGGGCAGATCAAAATTGAGGAAAGTTGCTGGAAAATGAATAGTTTAATGAATATTCAATCAGAGAAATTGTCAATAAAAGATAGAAAACAAACCAATTAAATCACTCAAAACACAATAAAATTAATTTGCATTTTGTTAGTCATTTGAATTTCTAGGAAGGAGACATCAACAGATAGTAATATCAAGAGATATATAATTAAATCAATACTGACTGCTTACAATCTCAACCCCAAGTCAATTAACCCCAAAGAATCTGTGTCTGAGTGAGTGAGAAAGAGGCAAAGAGAGAGAAACAGAGGAGATGTGAGACTGATTGCACATTCACATTTTTTTTGGATTATCTATATTGCTTCCTTTGTGGTGTTAAAGTAAAATTCTATCAGTGTTGATATGTGCATTTGAAGAGGGAAAAAGTATTGTTTTGTGCAACCAGTTTTTGCATTGTACGCTACCGTTAAATTAAATTATGCAAGCGCAGTATTGAATGCAGAGCAAGGCCATGCACACATGCAGTGAAGAGAGAACACTGCAATCACTTTTTCAAATGGCTGTCTCTCTGATAAGATGCCGCGACACTGTTGGTAAAGAGATGGCAGCTGAGGGTGTCCCAGACTGATCATTGATGATGACAAAAACAACTTATTAGAGGAAAGATTTACTTATGATTGAATTTTCTATCTATTCATCAAAATCAATACATTTTTGAAACAAAGATGAGACATTTGTAGTTTTATAAATGCAGTTTTATCTAATAATACTTAGGCATTACACTTAAAAAAATGAGGCTTATAACCATGGCTGATGGTTGACGTCTCAAACACAAAGACAAATCTGAGCTCATTTTTTTGGATTGTTGAAAGTCTTGAGCATCCTAACTCTCCTTTACAATCTGTCATTTTATCCCAGTTACATGACAACCTTAACACTTGTGCACTGCGTATTAACTTGAAAGGATGTTTATGATAGTGTGTAATGCATCATTGAGTTGATGTGTTCCATCCTTGCAGGTACTGATCTGTGCTACAATGATTGACATTTGGCTGTAATTTAGCCTCCCTTAACCTGACTGCAGGAAGTGCAATCCCCAACATTCCAGATGCTGGTTTTTCTTTAATAGGCATTTATCATAATTCAAAAGAACAAAGAACAAAAGAGAAGTACAATGCAGGAACAGGCCCTTCGGCCCTCTAAGCCTGTGCTGATCATCGTGCCCTGGCTAAACTGAAAAACAAACCTCCTGCCCTTATTCAGTCCAGATCCCTCTGATCCCTCCCTATTCATTTAACTATCCAGATGCCTTTTAAATGTGCCAACGTGCCTGCTTCTACCACCTCCTCTGGTAGTGCATTCCAGGCTCCTACCGCTCTCTGCGTGAAAAACTTCCCTTGCACATCTCCCTTAAACTTTCCCCCTCTGACCTTGAACCTGTGCCCCCTTCTGATTGAAACTTCAACCCTGAGGAAAAAATCCTCTGACTATCCAGCCTATCTATTCCTCTAACTAATTTTGTAGATCTCTATCAGATCTCCTCTCAGCTGCTGCCTTTCTAGTGAACACAATCCTAGTCTTTTTAGAGATAGTAGGAACTGCAGATGCTGGAGAATCTGAGATAACAAGGTGTAGAGCTGGATGAACACAGCAGGCCAAGCCTTCTTCTGAAGAAGGGTCTAGGCCCGAAACGTCAGCTTTCCTGCTCCTCCGATGCTGCTTGGCCTGCTGTGTTCATCCAGCTCTACACCTTGTTACCCCTAGTCTTTTTAACCTTTCCTCAAAGCCAATGCCGTCAACGTCCTGGTGAGCCTTCTCTGCACTCTCTCCAAAGCTTCCACATCCTTTTGGTAGTGTGGTGACCAGAACTGCAGACAAGACTCCAATTGCGGTCTAACAAGGGTTTTATATAGCTGCAATATGGTTTGCCAATTCTTGTACTCCATGCCCCAGCCGATGAAGGCAAACATGCCATATGCCTTCTTATTTACCTTGACCACCTGTGTTGCCACTTTTAGAGAATGTGGACCTGCACACCCAGATCCATCAGTATGTTAATGTTCCTAAGGATTCTGCCATTTACAGTATAATTCACACCTAAATTTTGATCCTCCAAAATGCATCACCTTGCATTTGTCTGGATTAAACTCCATCTGCTGTTTCTGTGCCCAAGTCACCAATCTATCTATATCCTGTTGTATCCTTTCACAATTGTTGGCACTATCAGCAACTCCACCAATCTTCGTGTCAGCTGCAAACTTACTAATCAGACCACCCACATTTTCCTCCAGATCGTTTATATATACTACAAACAACAGAGGAGCCAAGACTGACCCCTGTGGAACACTAGTAGTTACCGGTCTCCATTCTGAAAAACATCCTTCTACCCTCTGTCTTCTATGACCAAGCCAGTTTTGTATCCATCTCACCAACCACCACCCCACCCCCCCCGAATCCCATTTGATTTTAGTTTTTGTACCAATCTGCCCTGTGGGACTTTATCAAATGCTTCACTAAACTCCATATGAACTACATGCACAGCCATTCCCTCATCAATTATCTTTGTAACCTCTTCAAAAAATTCAATCAGGTTGGTGAGACATGACCTTCCCTGTACAACACCATGCTGCCTGTCACTAATTAGTCCATTTTCTGCCAAATGTGCATATCTCTTGTCCCTCAGTATCTTCTCCAAGACCTTCCCCTCCACAAACATCTGGCTCCCTGGCCTATAATTTCCTGGATTATCCCTGCTTCCTTTCTTAAACAAGAGAAAAACATTGCCTAATCTCCAGTCCTCTGGAACCTCACCTGTGTTTAAAGAGGATGTGAAGAGATCTGCTAATGTCCCAGCCATTTTTTCCCTTGCCTCTTGCAATAACCTGGGATAGATCCCATCTGGCCCTAGGGACTTATCTACCTTAATGCAATTTAGGATACCCAAAGTGTTCACCTTCAAAATATTGACATCCTCTAGAGTATTCACATACTCATCCCTGACCTCAGCATCAGTCATGTCCTTCCCCTCAGTGAATACCAATACAAAGTACTTATTAAGAATCTCTTCCACTTCCTGTGGCTCCATGCATAACTTCCCTCCTTTTTCCTTGAGGGGGCCAACTTTTTCCCTTGCTACCTTCTTTCTTCTAATATACACATAAAAAGCCTTGGGATTCTCCTTGACACTGTTTGCTAAAGACATTTCATGGCCCTTTTAGCCTTCCTAATTCCGCGTTTAAGTTCCTTCCTAATTTCTCTATATCCTCAAGAGTTTTGTAAGTTTGTAGCTGCCCAGACCTGACGTCTGCTTCTTTTTTCCTTTTGACCAGCAAGTAGCTCAGTGGTTAGCACTGCTGTCTCACAGCACCAGGGACCTGGGTTCAATTCCACCTTCGAACAACTGTCTGTGTGGAGAATGTACATTCTCCCTGTGTCTGTGTGGGTTTCCTCCGGGTGCTCTGGTTTCCTCCCACAGTCCAAAGATGTGCAGGCTAGGTGGATTGGTCATGCTAAATTGACCGTAGCATTTAGGGATGTCTAGATTATCTGTGTTAGCCATGGGTAATGCAAGGTTACATGGAAAGGATAGGAGGATGGGTCTGGGTGGGATACTCTTCGGCGGGTCATTGTGGATTTGATGGGCTGAAGGGCCTGTTTCCACACTGTAGAGATTCTACAATTCTATGATACAATTTCCCTCATCATTCATGTTTCCTGAATCCTGCCATTCCTATCCTTCAGTTTTGTAGGGACATGCATGTCCTGCACTTTAGACAATTGGCCTTTAAAAGCCTCCCACATGCCAGAGGTAGATTTGCCCTCAAATAACTGCTCCCAATCCACATTCCCCAGTTCCTGTCTAATTTGGATGTAACTGGCTCTTGCCCAATTACGTACCCTCACCCGAGGGCCACTTGTGTCCTTTTCCTTGACTACTCAAATTATATGGAGTTATGGTCACTAAGCCTGAAATGCTCTCTTACTGAAACATCAATCACCCGTCCTGGCTCATTCCCTACGACCAAGTCTAATATGGCCTCCTCTCTGGTTGGATTGTCAACATACTGCCTCAAAAAGCCCTCCTGCACACAACTAACAAATTGCTTTCAATCCAAGCCCCTGGCTCTAAGGGATTCCCAGTCAATAATAGGAAAGTTGAAGCCACCCACCACAACTACCTGCTTTTTTCACACCTTTCCAGTATCTGACTACATATCTGCTCCTCTGTCTCCCGTGGGCTGTTGGGCGGTCTATAGAAAACTCCCAACATTGTGATTTCATCCTTCCTGTTCCTGAGCTCTATCCATAATGCCTCACTGCAAGATCCCTCCGATGTGTCATCCCTCAGCACAGTTGTGATATGATCCCTAATCAGCAATGCAACACTCCTCACCCCTTTTGTTTCCCTTTCTGTCCCAAGATTATGACCCTGTATCAGAACAAAGCAGACCACAGCAACACCAACAACTATCCAGGTATCGCCCAGCTGAGCATCATGCTGTCAGCGGACTGTGGATCCTGACTGAATGCATCTATCCTGAATCTGTCCCTCCCATTACAACTTGTTGGGATCAGTCTCAGTTGAAAGATTCGATGGTGACTACTATAGAGTTGGTAAAACATTATTCTGTGTTATCATCAAATAACAGCAGCTTGAGCTATGATTATAGCCACTGAGGCCTTGGAATAGAAGGGACAGTAGCAATGTGAAGACATTGAGTATAGGAGTTGGGATGTCATATTGCAGCAGTGCAGGACATTGTGGAAGGTGGAAGGACAGCAGAAAGTAGAGGCATACAATATTTTAGACTTCATAAGTAGAGACATGAGAGTCAAAGAGCAAGGAGGTTATGCTGAATCTATATATGACACTGGTTAGGACCCAGCTGGAGTAATACATACAGTTCTCGGCACTACTCTATAAGAAGTACATGAATGCATTGGAGAGTGTGTAGAGGAGGTTTATGAGAATGGTTTCAGTAATGAGAAACTTCAATTATGAGAAATGATTGGAGAAGTTGAATCTGATTTCCTTGGAGAGGAGAAGGCTGAAGGGAGATTTGATAGAACTCTTCAAAATCATAAGTGGTCTGGATAGAGTTGACAGGGAAAAACTGTTCCCACTCATACTAGGATCAAGAACCAGAGGGCACAGATTTAAACTATTTTGAAAAAGAAGGAAACATAAGGAGAGAAGCTTTTTCACATGCGAGCATCCAGATTTGGAAAGCACTACCTAAACGTAGAATGGAAATACTTTGACGGTTATGGGAAAAATGGCAGGAATTTGACAAGAAGTCAAGATGCTTGGACCACTAGTGCAACAGAAGGGCTGAATGGCCTCCTTCTGCACTATACCAGTTGTGATAATCTGTACTTTCCTGATCCATCTATCTCTAAAATTCCCATTGGTTCTCGCTCTTTCCTTAATAACAGAAAACCAACTTTCACAAGAAAATGTTTTGCTTTTATGTATTTGAAAGACCTATTATTGTTCACCATCTATATCAACATTTACCATTGAATTATTGAAAGAGAAATGTATACAGGCAGAAAATGTACACATAATGCAATCTTTTTAATGAGGAAGTATTTTGTTTTGTGTAAATTATTTTAATTAAAATCAGTTAGGTTCAACTAGTGACCCACATTATATTTACCCTAATACATTCTGCCCAAAAGCACCTTTTCTTCAATTAAATTACTGGGCTTACAACTATTCAAGGAGAAATGCTCATTCACAAAGAGATTATCAATCTGGTAAAATAATGAAACATTAATAGCTAAAAGCTGAAATGCACAAAAATGTCTTCTTGCATAATTACAAATTTTCTGTTAAAAATCATGTGTGGGATTTTCATAGAATCCCTACAGTGTGGAAACAGGCCATTTGGCCCAACAAGTCCACACCGACCCTCTGAAGAGCATCCCACCCAGAACCATGCCCCCACCCTTTCCCCATAACCCTGCATTTCCCATGAGTAACACACCTAATCTACACATCCCTAAACACTAAGGGCAATTTAGCATGGCCAATCCACCTAACCTGCACATCTTTGGACTGTGGGTGGAAACCGGAGCACCCGGAGGAAACCCACGCAGACACGGGGAGAATGTGCAAACTCCACACAGACAGTTGCCCGAGGGTGGAACTGAACCCAGGTCCCTGGCGCTGTGAAGCAGCAGTGCTAACCACTGATTTTGGTGAGGTTGATATCGCACACAATATTTCCAAATTAAACAGTAGCTTTTGCAAACTCACATGAAGAGTTAAACAAAATAGAAGTTTTGCTGCCTGGGAAAAGGTGCTACTTCTTTAAACCGCAAATCATATCAAATCTATCGACTCAAATAAACAGCAGGAGATTGTCATACTTAACAAGTAGCAACAGACTAAACTCACCACAAAAGTCTCAGCTTGGCCATTTCCAATTTTAATGGTGTGTTAAATCTTATTTACTCACAAACAACTTCTCTAGCATTGATATTAACTCTTAAAATGTATGTAGAATCATTGCTGCAACTTTTTATTATTGTTGGAGATTTTTTTAAAAATGAAATTTTTTAGCTTTTTATTTCTGTTTCTTTTGGCTCTGTCTTACGCCGATCCATCTTTCCCTCTCTCACATTATGTGTCAAATTGATCCATCGTTCCGTCTTTCCATGTCTGCTTCAAATATTCTGCAGTTTATTAATTATTCTTGAACCTAATTGATTATGGAGATACAGTTTCTTGTCCTATTCATGGTTGAAGAGAGGGTCACAAGGTGCTGCATTGTTTGGATGTTTGGCTGACAGCTGCTTGCCACCCAACCCACATAAAAAGTCTAAGGGCAAATGTGTGTGTGTAATAAATAGTGAACTACCCTGTTTGCTGGCTTCAGTAAGAGCTAGTCCAGCAGAATAATGAGCACAACACCAGATAAAACATCCAGCCCAACAGACAATTAGCAGTTCCACCAAGGACACCTGCACAAAAATCTCTCCAAAACTACAATGCTGCCCCTTTAATTAGCACAGTAACAGATTGTTAGCACGGCCGATGTGTGGGAATACCACCCCCTGCAAGTTCCCCTCCAAGCCTCTCACCATCCTGACTTGGAAATATGTCATTGTTCCTTCACTGTCACTGGGTCAAAATCCTGGAATTCCCTCCTTAACAACATGAGCACTTGGACTGCAGCGGTTCAAGAAAGCAGCTCACCCCCATCTTCTCAAGGCCAGCTAGAGACAGGCAATAGGTGCTGGGCCCAGCCAGCAATGTCCATGTCCCATGCAAGGATGGGAAAGAAATTTATGATTAACCTGTGATAACAAGAATGCATGGTCAGCTCATTTAAGTGACTCTAATCGCACTTTCCATGATGCAGTAGAAAGAGGAGAAGGGACAAGATTATCTAATCCTGACTGTGATAGAAGGTTGTTGGCTACTACTATGGAAATAAAAATTTTGTATAAAAGTTATTCTTTGCAGTTCAAACAATATCAGCTCATTCGATAAAGGATGGCTCAATTTGGAGCACTGGAGCACCCAGGACATAATGTAAAATCTTTTTGTGAGTCTGACGTTGAAGTTTGGTTTGACCTGGTCACTGAGAGTTTGGACCGCTATTCCAGACAAACAAGAACCTACAATAAATTGTACCTTTCATGGTCTCAGAATGATGTCCTAAAGTGATTTTTAACAGATTAGTTAATGTAAGTGCGGTTGCTATAGGCAATTGTGACAGTCAATTCTTACACAGTAATTGACGAGTTAATCAATACTTTCTTTCTGTCTTAGACTATTTGGTACCACATATACACAACTGGTAGAGTGCTCTGTATAGAGTTTCTAGGAAAGCGAGCAAACTATCGATCTTGGATGAATTGGTTAGTTGAGAGACTGAATTCTGGAGAAGATTTTGATCCAGCAAAGGAAAAGGCAGCTAAGTTTTCAATACATTCTGACCTTTCAGTGGCAGGTAGACCAGCAAAGCGGAACCAGCCAACTAGATTATGGGCTGTGAGTATATAAAGAAACAAGTCTAACAATGGCAACTTTGTCCAACAACTCCCATCAAAGAACTCAAAATTAAACAGTGGTAAATTGGTATTTGACCTTTACTCATAATAGCACAAGTGAGATTAAATAAATCACTCTTTAGCTTGCTGTAATCCTATATGACTGTATTTTAGAAATTCACACAGAAAGGTGTCACTTGAAAGTCAGCATTCTTATTAACTTCAGATTGTTTCTTAAACTCTGAACTTGGTATTTGTGAATTCAGAGATTCAATTCTAATCCCATTATGCCATTTCCTCCCCTGAGGACTTGAATTTGTTTTGCAATTGCTATGTGATTCAGCAAGCACGGTGTGTACAGAGAGAGAGCTTTTTCAGGACCTGAACTTGAAATAAACAAATGTAATAGAAATTGACATTTTATTTTAAAATCTGAAATCAACTAATTATTATTTTTGCTTCTTAATTGCAGTAAAGCAAGATATTGAACCCAGACTATTCTTCACCAGAAAATTTAACGTTATCTTGAAACTTTAAAAGGGTAAAACTGGGGCATGACAAAGGACTCACAAACAGGATTAGGCAGAATCCTGGGAAACTTTATAAATACTTTAAAGGGAAGAGGTTAACCAGGGAACAGGTAGGGCCTGTTAGGGACCAAGGGGGCAACCTGTGTGTGAAGCTATACGATATTGGAATAGTGGTGAATGAACACTTCTCCTCAGACTTCACTCTGGAAAAGGAGAATGTAGGTGCATAATTCAGGAAAAGAGACTCTCAGGAACTTGCACAGTTTGCCATAGGAAATCTGGAGGTATTGGAGGCTCTCGCGGGCTTAAAAACAGACAAACCCCAACCCAGGCCCAGGTGAACTGCACCCCAGGCTGCTGAGAAATTGCAGGGGCTCTGACACATTTTTAATTCCTCTCTGGCCAATGGGGGTAAAGTGCTGGAGGACTGGAGACAGCTAATACAGTTCCACTTTTTAAGAAGAGTGGTAGAGATTAACCAGGAAATTACAGACCAATGAGTCTCATGTCAACGGTAGGCAAACTATTGGAGAAAATTCTGAAGGAGTGAATTAATACCCACTTGGAAAGGCATACATTAATTAGGAATAGTCAATATGGCTTTGTCAGAGAGAAGTTATGTGAAATTTATGAAAATGTGATCAAGTGTGTGGATGAAGGAAGTTCAGTTGATGTAGTTTATAAGGATTTTAGCAAAGCTTTGACAATATCCCACATGGCAAACTAATTGAGAAGGTTAAAGCACATGGAATTCAGGTAAACTTGGCAAGATGGATCAGAAACTGGCTTAATAATAGGACACAAAAGGTAGTGGTAGAAGGCTGTTTGAGTAACTGGAGGCCTGTGTCCAGCAGTGTACCACAAGGATCACTACTGGGACCCTTATTGTTTGTTACATACATACATGATATAGATGAAAATGTTGATGGAATGTTAAGCAATTATGTAGATGACACTAAGATTGGTAGGGTGGTTAATAGCAATGATGGGTGTAGGTTACAGAAAGATACAGATGGGTTGATCAGATGGCTAGACCAGTGGCAGATGATATTTAACCCTGATAAGTGTGAGGCGATGCACTTTGGAAGAAGAAACAAAGATGAGGGAGTATTTAATGAATGGCAGGATTCTGTAACTTTGTGGAACAGAGGATCTTGGGGTAATTATTCACAGATCCCTGAAGTCGGCAGAGCTATTGAATAGGACAGTGAAGAAGGCATATGGGACATTTGCTTTCATCAGTCGTGGCAGACAGTATAAGAGCAAGGAGGTAATGTTGGAATTGTACAGAGCATTGGTCAGGCCACAGCTGGAGTACTGTGTGCAGTTCTGGTCACCTCACTATAGGAAGGATGTGATAGTACTAGAGGGGGATGTTGCCTGGGATGGAGAAAGTGAGCTATAAGGAGAGATTAGGTAGGCTTGGATTGCTTTCTTTAGAGCAGCGAAGACTGAGGGGGGAGGCATGATTAAGGTGTATGAGATGAAACAGTGACATGCCAGTGCAGGGAGTCAGTTGGCTCATTTGGCTGGATGGCTAGTTTGCAATGCAGAGCATTCCAATGGCCCAGGTTCAATTCCTGTAGGCTGAGGTTACCACAAAGGTCTCACCTTTCCACTGTCACGCACAATCTCTTATGAAGGGTATGGACAGGGTGAATAGAGAGCAGCTGTTCCCCTTGGTTGAGGGGTCAATCACGAGGGGATATAGTTTTAGGGTAAGGGGCAGGGGATTCAGAGGGGATTTGGGAAAAAAAAATTTTCACCCAGCGGGCAGTGGGAATCTGGAATGCACTGCCTGGGAAGGTAGTGGAGGCTGGAAACCTTACAACCTTTAGAAAAATATTTGAATGAGTCCTTCAAATATCATAGCATTCAAGAATATGGGACAAGAGCAGGAAATTGAGATTAGTGTGCATTTAGTGGTAGTTATTTCAGTGCAGACTTGATGGGCCAAAGGGCCTATTCTGCACTGTATGAAGGTATGTATCACAGCTGGAATACTGTGAACAGACCCCTTACCTAAAGCAAAATATACTCACATTAGAGATAGTAGGAACTGCAGATGCTGGAGAATCCGAGACAACAAGGTGCAGAGCTGGATGAACACAGCAGGCCAAGCAGCATCATAGGAGCAGAAAGGCTGACGTTTCGGGCCTAGACC